>NC_045978.1:28648704-28948704 GCF_010909765.2 Amblyraja radiata
GTTTCTTGCAACTAATGTTCTCCTGTTTTGTCTTCAGGGCCTTACACTCCAATGCATTCAGGGACTATAATCTAAGGACATGTACTGGAACAATCATTTTCAATGCAACATCTGTGTATCCCATGACTGGACAATGTACCATTAAAAAAACTGGCATTTCCAGAGCAGCCTTGTTTGCAATAACAATAAAATCTGAAACATTCACATCTTACATGTAAAATTTTAATTTCACATTCTTTAAATGTTTTCTAAGCTCTTTGCAGCTGTTTGGATCCATATGCTCAAGCTGTGGATTGAAGCCATTTTGCATGATAGACCATGGCCCAGTAGGTCTGCACTGTGAAATTCGGACATCTCAGTAAACAGCCCATCAGTAAGATGAACCTTTATTGCCATGTCCTGCACTTAATCCAAACCTGAATGTCGAATGGAAATATTTTAGAACATATTCTGTGTAGATTCTGCTGAAATCTCTTTTGAAACATTGTGAATGTGTGATTTGTGGGCTTGGTCATTACATTCACCATTAAATCATAAATGCTCAGAGTCTTTTACGCAGGGTAGGGGAATCAAAAACCAGAGGACAAAGGTTTGAGGTGAGCGGGGGGCAAGATTTAATACAAATCTGAGCGGCAACTCTTTTTACTGAGTGTGTGGTAGGTATATTGAATGAGTTGCCAGAGGAGGTAATTGAGGCAGATACTATAATAACATTTAAAAGACACTTGGCCAGGTACATGGATAGGAAGGTTTTAGAGGAATATGGGTCATACACAAGCAAATTAGAATAGCTTAGATGGGGGATCTTGATTTGCATGGATGAAATTGGGTCGAAGGGCCTATTTCTGTGATGTTTGACTCTTTAAAACGCTTAGCTCTTTCTGTCGAAAAAAGTCACAAAGTTCTGGGGTAACTCAGAGGTGTCAGTCCACATCTCTGGAGAACACGGATAGGTGATTTTTCAGGTCAGGACCATTTGTGTCTAATTTTGTAAACAAGCATCTGCTTTTCCTTGCTTCGATTACTAGCTCTTTACATTGTTGATTTTTCGGTTATTGCTACATTTTTTGATGGAGAGGTCGTGTTCAAACTGACAATAGCATCAAATCTTTCCAAAGGTTTTATTATTGTGACTAGTTCCAATATACTGAGAGTTCATAGTGTCTGAACATTCACACTGTGTTACCCTAACTGGGTTTTGATTCTCCCACAATATTCCAAGGAACAGGTCACCTTCCCTTGGTCATTGCCACTTATAAAAACAAAATGATTCACATTAATACGTTTTTAATCCACAATTTTTCACATTAATTATAGCTGTAAATAAGAATAATTACAAACTTAATCAAACTGGACCGTTTTCATGTGTAAATACTTATAATGTCATGCTCATAGGTATTACTGACATTCATACAACTCATCTTTCAAATTGCAATCAACAGGGGTAGAATTTCTTAACATCACAATATCAGTTGATTCACACAATTTACTCAAATGCGGGTGAAAGGTTTTTCAGAATTAATAATCCAAGCTATTTCAGATTATATCAATTTCAGAGTATATTTGTGGTATTTCAGAGTATTTTTCAGAGTATATTTCAGAGTATATTATATTTGTGGATTTCTCCCTTTGAAGAACAAGCTGATAAACAGCCTACAACACCATTTGGTAAGTTACTTTAATGTCAAATGACTCTACAAAAAAGAAAATGTACTAAATATTTGCACACGTGCCTACAATTTGCATTTATGGAGAACATTTTGTATAGAAAGCATTTCTTGGGATGTTTCACAATCATGCAAAAAATATAGGAATGCAGATGATGAGTTGGATAGTGAAATAGATTAGGCCAAACATTTAGTTTAGAGTTTAGAGTTTAGAGATACAGCATAGAAACTGGCCCCACAGCCCACTGAGTCCCCAACGACCCCCCGTACACTAACATTATCCTACACACAAGGGACAATTTACAATTTTTACCAAAGCCAATTAACCTACAAACGTGTACGTCTCAGGAGTGTGGGAGGAAACCAGAGCAGAGAAAACCCACGCAGTCACAGGGAGAATGTACAAACTCCTTACAGACAGCACCCATAGTCTGGATTGAACCCGGGTCTCTAGCATTGTAAGGCAGCACTACTGCTGATCCACCATGCTGCAGTAATTTGGTTGTAAAGTAGACTGTCACAATATGGAAACAAGAGAAAGTACAGGGTTAAGGAAAGAGATCAAACTGAGGAGGAGGATGTGCTCTCTACTTTTAATGATCTGATAATTTATATTGGTGATAAATGTGCATCGAAGGCTTGTTGTTAAGACCAGTGGCTGACAATCTTTTCCCCCATCAACCCTTTGTAACCATTGGTTTCCCCCGGAATAATATGGAGAAATTCTCTGCTTGGCTAGTCAGTATTTAGTTAAAGAGGTGCATATAATGATCCGTTAATCAATAGCTCCCATCCCACCACCCCTGGGAATCCTCCCACTCGCTCTCCCCCTCCCCCCCCTCAACTTTGTATATCGCTGTTTAGGAATCCTCTATATTTTACAGACCTGTGGAAAACATCCTTAGATGTTTTAGCAAAATCTAATTCTGTATCATTTGTGGACAATCCCAACATTCATGCATAAGTTTTCACTGTTAACAATGCTCACCTAGTACAAATAGATCTAGATGTTAAAATATTTGGCACATGTTTGACATGTGAACTATAAATATGCAATATTATGCTACTGATCTCTCCTGTATTCATTGTGACTTGTCCCTAGTCCTCCAAGCCCATTCGACCATCCAGAGATTTAGTAAGACCAACTGGAAGTCTAAAAGCAATGAAGCACCAGCTAGCAATTCATCAGAGAGTGGAATTCATAATTAAAATATCCCATCCAGAACTAAATCAGAAATTCAAATGATAACTTGTCAAAGGACCTGAATGTAGAGACCAAAACCTTTAAATGGATTCACTGAAGGCTATTTCCTTTTAACATTGTGAGGTAAAACATTGTCTCATGATGACTCAGGGCTAGTAGAATAAGTTAAATATTTGATGAATCAGGGCTGGTAGAATAAACGAACAATGTTCCTCAGTGACTGAAATAGTTTAAGTTTAGTTTAGAGATACAGTGTGGAAACAGGTCCTTAGGCTCACCGAGGCCACGCCAAATTACCTCAGAGTAATAGTAAATGGCAAGAAAAATATCAAGTAGATATATTAAAAACCTGATGCGATGTCATCTGGAGTAACTTACTTTTCATCTAATGAGCAATGGCTTTGTTGCTGGTTGGTTAGACCAGTAAATGCTAGTTGACCTTGCTAAAATCAAATAAGTACATTGATGCATGGAAGTTATTATTCATCACTACATGTGCTATTGGCATTTTGATGGAATCATCTATAAAGTAGCAAATCAATTGGATAAGTCATGCATGACCTTTAAACAATTTACCAAGCAGCAAATGGAGTTATTGTCTATCCAATTATAACATGGCAGCGAGGTGAAGAATTTCAGGATACTAGTACTGCATTTGTTTCGATTTTTATGGTCATTATCTGACTATCCAACCAGAGACACAGTAGCTAACAAGGGAGTGCTGCAGTTATGTAAAATGCTTTCCTCATTTCAGCTGGGGATTTGGAACAGACAGAAACAGTAAATGAAACACATGCTTGGGAATATACCACATTTTAGCATCTGTTGAAAAGTTTGCTCCTGTAGCAACAGAAAGCTAGAGGATTCAAAGGCTTGGGATGAGAATAAATGGAGTTGGGCTGAATGGCCTGTTTCTGTGTTGTATCTTCTGGGAATATTGGAGATTCAGCAATCCATGGCCGAAAGACCATGATCAGACATATGGATATGATGTGGATTTCATAAAATTCAACAATCACATAACTCATAGCAATTTGTAATTGAAGGGTTAGCTCTTCCTCATAGCTTTCTACCAGGATTATGCATTACTAGCAGCAGGCATCATTATAATTGACATTATTTTGGCAGCAAAGTACAGCTCAGTGATATACCGGACACATTTTTTGGCTTCATATGACTTTTCATCTTGGCTCTAACCATGGAAAATATTACCTAAATGGGAGTTGGCTGAAAGGGATGGACCAAAATCTGCTTTTATGATTGATAGTATTCTTTATTCTATTCAGTGATGCCATTCAGTCTCTGTGAGGGAGTGGTGCCATTGAACACTACTTAGACTGAGAGTGGAAGGACATTCTTGGCAAATACAACACATACTTTGGAGACATGTAGTGTGGGGGGGAGAGGGGGGAACGTTAACTCAAAAATAATTGGATTTAATTAAAGGTAGCAGCATTTGTGGTGTGTACTTGATGTGCATGCAAAAAGATGATATACAGTATATGCACATAGTCAGTCTGCAGATGAATCTGATCTCGATACAATACTGTGATTTTTATCCACCCATTAGTCTTACATTGAGGTAAGTGTAACTTTTGTAAGTCCCGGACATCAATGCAAAGAGAGTAAATTTTACTCAGTTTATGATGATGATTAGAACCCCACAATAATACCAGCATCCGTAGACAATCCTAAAATGTAATTCCATGAAGAATGTAATACAATATATCAGGTGGATGCACAGAGACTCTTGCCCAGAGTAGGGGAATCAAGAAGCAGAGGCCATAGGTTTTTCGGTGAGGGGGGAATGATTTAATAGGAAACTGCGGGATAACTTTTTCACACAAAGGGTGGTGGGTGTATGGAACGAGCTGTTGGAGGAGGTACTATTGCAACGTTTAAGAAACATTTAGACAGGTACATGGATAGGACAGTTTTAGAGAGATATGGGCCAAATGCTGGCAGATGGGACTAGCGTAGATGGAACATGTTTGCCGGTGTGTGCAGGTTGGGCTCTGGCCTCTTTCCATGCTCTATGATTCTAATCAAATTAGTGCTCTGTACACAGTATTTCTCTGATATTCTGTGTTTCAGTAAAGATATCACTTACTTTGCTTTTAAAACGCCCTTTATCTGCTGGTTCAATCATATTCTAAAGATCCTCCGGCATTTTGTTTTTTGCTTAACCATTGGAACATCATTTGATGTCTCTGCGCATGTCCAGGTGCCTCCGTGTGTCTACATATTACATGCACAAAGACTAGCAAACTGGGTCAAACACTTGCTGAGCTATGTGAAACAATTTCCAGACCATGTTTCATTTATATTTCACTAATAACCTTCATCAGACTATTCAGCCCTCTTTTGACTTCCTCCACATCTTCTGTACAATATCACTGCAGGAGATCCAGAGGTCACTAGCCCGTGCCTGACTTTCTTCAAATCAATGAATTTCTCTCCCACAGAAGGTAGGGATGTTTGTTGAGCAATTGTTAAGGGCCTGTCCCACTTAGGCTATTTTTAGGCGACTACAGGTGACTAGGCTGTCGCCACATGGTCACCAGAGTGTCGCCTCAGTCGCCCAAAGAGTCGTAGTCGTAGCGTCTTTCTGGTCACTGCTGGATTCTCACAACACGTTGAAAATTTTTTGGTGACAGTCAGCAACAGTGGGCGTGATGCCAATGAGCGTAGCTTGACTTCTCCTGATGTAGGTGCTGTCGTAGGTTGTCGCCAGGATGACGTAGGTTATCGCTGGTGCTGAGTTTGGTGAATTCCATTGGCGACTACCTACGTCAACCTACGTCAACCGGCGACTGAATTGTCTTTAGTTGTCTTCAGTTGTTGCCGACGGAGTCGTAGCTTGTCATGGGTGGACGTAGGTTGTCGTGGGTGTGGTCGTAGGTGGGCGTCCTAATGGGTCGCCAGTTGTCGGTAGATTGCCGTAGCTTGACATCGTCTAGGTGGTAGGTTGTTGTTGCTTGTCGTAGACACACAGTTGAGGCATCTTCAGTCTCCCTAACCACTGACCACCACCACCCAGGAAAACATACATAACAATGAGCAGGGAGCATTCCCATCTCCAGTTCCTCAGTCTGAAGAAGGGTCTTGACCTGAAACGTCACCCGTTCCTTATCTTTAGTGATGCTGCCTGATCCATTGGGTTACTCCAGCATTTTGTGTCTATCTCCATTCACATAACTTTGTGATTTGGAAGTATGAAGCCATTGCTCATCACTGCCGGTTTTCATTAATGGAACTCCCTACTGAATAGCAACATGGGATCACTTTTACCACAAAGACTACAGTGGTTCACCACCACAGTCCTTCCCAAGGACAATTAGAGGTGGAAAATAATTGTGGCCATAACTCCATTACCTAAACAGATTTTTTTTTTTGGAAACTTAATATCGACATATTTGACCAAGATCTTAATCATCTGTATTTCTAAACATGCTTTTGGCTTAGCTTCTATGATTTCCTTATGCCTCATCTCAGTATCTTGAAATATCTTCCTACGATAAGTGTACAAAATAAGTACAAATTATTGTTTTGTCCATCAGCAGAGAGGATTTTAATTGAGAGAAGGCATTTGATTCAGGTCTTTCCAATGACATTACTTGAATTACAGGTCACTAATGCATTGCAAGGTCTGGAAAGAGCTGGTCCATTGATTTCTCTTTCCCAGTGCCAGAGACCCGGGTTTGATCCTGACTACGGAGCTATCTGTGTGGATTTTGTACGTTCTCGCTGTGACAGCGTGGGTTTTCTCCAGGTGCTCCAGTTTCCTCCCTCACTCCAGAGATGTGCAGGTTTGTAGGTTAATTGGCGCCAGTAAAATTTGTACATTGTCCCTAAATTTGTACATTGTCCCTCTGAAAGTGCTAGTGTATGGGTGATCACTGGTAGGCGTGAACTCGGTGGGCCGAAAGGTTCCACGCTGTATCTCTAAAGTCTTCGATGGTTCCAGAGTGAGAATGTGTGCCTTGAGAAGATCAATAAACAAACTGTCATTAAAAGCTTTTGTTTACTAAAGTATACTGGAGGAAGGAAATGCAGATGCTGGCTTAAAGCAAAGATAGACACAAAAAGTTGGAGTAATTCAGCAGGTCAGACATCATCTCTGGAGGAAAGGAAAAGGTGACGTTTCGGGTCAAGATCCTTCTTCAGACTGCGAGAAGTCTTGACCGGAAACGTCACCTATTCCTTTTCTCCAGAGATGCTGCCTGACCCGCTGAGTTACTCCAACTTTTTGTGTCTATCTTCAGGTTCACTTGTATCCCTATCATTGACTGAGATTGAAAATTGTAACAAGAATGGCAGGAATTGGAGGAATGTCCCCACATTCAATTACGTATGTTTTACGATATGATACGATACGATAGAACTATTTATCCCAGGAGGGAAATTCATTTGCCGTCATAAAAAAAACACAAAATACATGAAACATGAAATTAAAGTGATGAGTGGAAAGGCTTTGGGGATGTGCAAAGATTGAGGAGGTGGGGGATGGGGTGGGGGGAGGGGGGTCAGTCTCAGTCTACCCCACGACAGAAGAGGAGGAGTTGTAATGTTTGATAGCCACAGGGAAGAAGGATCTCCTGTGGCGTTCTGTCCTGCTTCTTGGTGGAACCAATCTGTTGTGGAAGGTGCTCCTTAGGTTGACCAGTGAAGCACATATCTGCAATGGACAACCAGTTTGAGTAGACAATTGCTCAGTGGGCCTCCTCTGTTTTTGCTGAAGGCAAGAGCCCTGGCTGGGGAGCTTTAGCCGTTGTGGCAATTAATGAATGTCCACTTGGTAATCATGTGCATCCTCCCATCTGCGCCTGCATAATTCCAAGTTTGCTGACGAGACACAAAATCTCAGTGAGATTATGACTACAGAGGAGGTGCGAAAAAACTTTAGACTTTTGTCTTTAGAGATACAATTTGAAAACACGTACTTCAGTCCACTGAGTCCACGCTGACCAGCGATCACCTAGTACACTTCTTCTTCTTGCGTATGGCGTGCACAGCCTAAAGATGCAGGCCAACTTGTTCTATTTGATCTTATTTGATTGTGCACGTTGGGTTGATTGCATTGGTCAATAAACAGGGCGGACCACGTGAAGGTTGCAATCTCCCACCCCACCTAGTACACTAACTCTAATCTACACACAATTTTACAATTCTACCGAAGCTAATTAACCTACAAACCTGTACGTGTTTGGAGTGTGGGAGGAAACCGGAGCACCCGGGGCCAACCCACACGGTCATGGGGAAAATGTACAAACTCCATACAGACAGTACCCGTAGTCAGAATCGAACCCGGGTCTCTGGCGGTGTAAGGCAGCGACTCTACCACTGCGCCACCATGCCGACCCTTTCTAGCCATTCCCTCCACAGATGCTGCCTTACCCCTGAGTTACTGCAACACTCTATATATCACCACAGATTCCAGCATCCGCTGTTCTTTGTGTAGTCAGCATCCTTTTCAATTTAATAGGGGGGTAAATGGGATTGATGTAGATTGACATCATAGTTGGCACAGACGAAGTGAGACAAGATGGCTCATTTTCGTGCTATGTAATTCTATGATCATAGAACAGCCAGTGAATATCTAAAGCATTGATGGAAATCTGTCTGAACACAAAATCCATTTGGAGTTATGCCTGGGCTGAACAATAAGGCTCAACTTCAGATATAAAACAAAGCATTAAATTGACAACTCGCTGCACTGATCAAACCAGTAACCATGAGTAAATTAGTAGCTCTGCTTAATGTGTAAAAAACTTCTTATTTCATTGTCTGCTGCCATGAATGATGAAAGAAGGCATTTATTGCTTCGAATTAAAAGGTAGAGGCAGCTGTTTATGAGAGCTTTTGTTGTTAGAAGAGGCGGAAATCATTGTTTGAGGTGGTACTGACTGAACTTAATATGATAATTGAAAATTCCAGCATTTAATAAAGATCACACCTGCTGGTTCACTGTTCTGTTCACTTCTAAGCCATTTGCAACTTAAGCAAAAAAAAAATTAACTCTAAAAGTATTCACGGCCCGTATTTTGTTGCCAAAGAGCTGGCCAGTATGATGGGTTGCCTCATTATTCATGAGGTAATTGACCTGCATCGTGCAAGAAACACAATACACTCAACATTTGTAAAGATGAGGGAAATTCCCTAATACAGAGGTAGATTTTAAGATATTCTCCTTGAACAAGAATGTTGTGATATCACACTTGTTGATGCTAATTTGATTCTGCTTGACCAATTTTGTGCAATCTGATTCAACTTTCAAATGACCAAATATATCTATAGTTACCTGCATGTTAGTTATTGTGTCATTGTTACCTTTGCATTGATGGAGTTGCTATGTTACTCTAAGAACCTGTGTCAGGTAATTAACCATTGAATGTACCATACTTCAACTCAGTTGGAGAGTTTGTAACTACTGATCAAAACATGTATACTTGATGCTCCTAGCTAAATGAATTGCATAATTCTGCATCTGACTGACTGATTGATTGATTGAAAGATAAGGATACAGTTGGAACACGGTCTCCTTGGCTCTCCAAATCCAAACCAAGCATCAATCACCCGGTCACACTAGTTCTATATTGTCCAAAAAAAAAGCATAGTGGCGGCACGGTGGCGCAGCGGTGGAATTATTTGCTGCCATACAGGGCCTGGTTTGATGGGTTTGATCCTGACGACGGGAGCTGTCTGTACGGACTTTGAACGTTCTCCCTGTGACTGCATGGGTTTTATCTGGGTGCTCTGGTTTCCTCCCATGTACAGGTTTGTAGGTTAATTGGCTTCGGTAAAACTGTTAAATTTCCCTTGCGTGTAGGTTAGTATTGGTGCATGGGTGACCGTTGGTCAGTCTGGACTCAGTGGGCCGAAGGGCCTGTTTCTAAGCTGTATCTCTAAAGTCTAGTCTAAACGCACAAATTGCTGGAGTACTTTGTGCCTTTCTTTTGTAAACTAGCATCTGCAGATCCTTGTGACTATGTTATCCCAATTTTCCATGATCCACTCCCTACACACAAGGAGCAATTCAGGAGGCCTAATAACCTACAAACCGACTAGCTTTGGGATGTAGGGGGGAACTGGATTACCTTGAGGAAACCCTCGATCACAGGGCAAATGTGGAATTCACACAGACTGCACTCAACGTCAACATGGAACTGGGTCCCTAGCACTGCAAGACCAATGGTGATGAGGATGGATACCTACTGGAGGGAGATTTTGCCAAATCTGCCTCTTAAGGAAAGCATTGTAAAACAGGAGGACCCATCCCTGAATAATAAAGTAAGATGCTGTAGGTGTAAAAAACGATCAGGCCATTTGGCAGAAACAGAACAAATTGGGTACGTTGGAATCTTGGTAAATATGAAATATGAAGGGGCAGCACGGTGGCGCAGCAGTAGAGTTGCTGCCTTACAGCGCCAGAGACCCAGGTTCGATCTTGACTACGGGTGCTGTCCGTACGAGTTTATACGTTGGGTGGCTTTACTCCGAGTGCTCCTGTTTCCTCCCACAGTCCAAAGATGTACAGGTCTGCAGGTTAATTGGCTTCGGTAACATTGTAAATCATCCCTTGTGTGTGGGATAGTGCTAGTGTATTGGGATTGCTGGTCAGCGTGGACTCGGTGGGCCAAAGGGTCTGTTTCAACTCTGAATCTCTAAACTAAAAGTGTTTAGTATTTATCATGAATGACTGGATCTGTTCTTCAACGCAAGTACCTTTTTGGTAAACAAAACGGTGCCAGTATGCACATAAATGTTCACACCAAACCATGGGTTGCTGTACATCAATCTAGTCTTTAATTGTTTAGAGGTATCGGTACGTTGTACCAGCACATACCCTCACCAAAAAAGCAGAGATCAAAGCCAATAACATTGTCAATGTTCTGAAGAACAACATGCAGTAACCTGTGTCCAAGAAGATCCAAAGGGATATTGAGGTGAAACATATTCACTTATTGTCACATTGTAGTGCAGTTGATGTCTTGTTTGAAGATGAGGTTGAAAAATTAAACTCATACTTCAACCTAGCATCATCTAAAACATTTGAAAGCGATAGATTTCCTGCACTTGTGAAAATGCTGGAGGAACAACTGACAATTGCGTTGTGACTTTGAGAGACTTACCAAGACAAATAACAGGGCGACTGGAAAAATGCAGAGCAGGGCTGAGGGACAGCAAGGACCCAGTGGGCTGAATGGCCTCCTCTTGTGTTGTAATAAATATGTATCTGAGGAGCAGGTGAGGTTATAGTTTGGTTGATGAATGAATACATTCTAAGCTCTTTAACCTTCTAGACTTACTTTTGGAAAGGTAAGTAGAATTGCCATCACAATGGAAATGGAATTGAATAATGCAAAAATGTTTAAATTAATTCAAGACATAGGGAGAAAATGATTATACAATCTTGATGTAGATAGTAGTGCCATAGAGCCTTTGGGCAAAACAGCACAAAACCGGCCATTTGGCCCACCTTTTCCATGTCGACTAAATTGGCATGCTGGGCTTGTCCCATTTGCTTGCAATTTGCCCTTATCCCTCTAAACTCTCCTTAATCATATATCTGTCCAAATGTCTTTTAAAAGTCATAATTTAAAAAAAAAAACACGGTTGGTATATCCTTTTTTGTGAGATTTGTGTTACAATAGAGCGATTGTTTTTCCTTTTTTTTTCCTTTTCTTTCTAGGGTCTTATTTCCTTTCTTTACTTCCTTCTCTAACTTCCTCCCTAAGGGGCTTTCTTTTCCCAACACTTTCCTGCACCTTCACGATTCTTGCTCACTTTCCTTACTTCTTTTATTTCTATCTTTTTTAAAGCTCGAAAAACGAAGTGGTACAACAAATGTAATAAGATATATCTGATGTGTATTATTGTAATTTACTGTACTTCTAATAAAAATAAAATTAAAAAAAAAGAAAAAAAAAAAAAAAAGTCATAATTGTATCCACTTCTATAGCTTTCTATAGAAGCGCATTCCAGATACGGACTTCCCTCTGCATGAGAAGGTTGCCCCTGAGGTTCCTCTTAAATTCCTCCCCTCTTATGTCTCTTTTTTTTAGAATCCTCCACCCTAGGAATACGACTACAAGCGCTCACTTTATTCATGCTCCTCATCATTCTTGTGCATCTCAATAAGGTCTCCCTCAGCCTTCTGTGATCCAAGAAAAAGTCCCAGCCTGTCCAAATTTTCCCAATTACACAAGCCCGCTAGTCTCTTGGTCTCCCTTTGCTCCTGTGGTCTGTTAGACGTGGACTCTGAATGGTATCTGTGCTGTGCCCTACAGAAATACCACTGAGCCCCTTCCCTGATGGTTGTTGAAAAAGGAGGAGGGGCATTATATGACCAAACAGGTTGGACTGATAACATGCAATAGATCGAACCCGGGTCTCCGGCGTTGCAAGCGCTGTAATGCAGCAACTCTACCGCTGCGCCACCATGCCGCCCAGATTTAAGTAATGAAGTCTGAAGAAGGGTGCTGATGTGCAACATTGTCTATCCATATCTTCCAGAGATGCTGCCTGACCCACTGAGTTACTCCAGCACTTTGTGTTTTGCTCAATATTCCAGTATCTTCAGTTTCTTGCTTCTCTATATTCATGGTCACCGTTACTAATGTTGGTTTTTAATTCATAATTTCTTTAATTTCTTAAATCTGGGCGGCACGGTGGAGCAGCGGTAGATTGCTGTCTTACAATGCTTGCAACGCCAGAGACCTGCATTCGATCCCAACTATGGGTGATGTCTGTACAGTGTTTTTTATGTTCTCCCCGTGACGGTGTGGGTTTTCTCCTTGATCTTCGGTTTCTTCCTACACTCCAAAGACATACAGGTTTGTAGGTTAATTGGCTTGGGTTTATATACTTGGTATAAGTGTAAATTGTCTATAGTGTGTGTAGGATAGCGTTAATGTGCGGGAATTGTTGGTCGGCGCGGACTCGGTGGGCCGGAGGGCCTGCTTCTGGCAGCATCTCTGTAGAAAGTGGATTGGTGACGCCATGGATCGGGACACTTTATCAAACTGTTGCAACTAACTTTGCACTATTACAGTTTATCTGAGGAACTCGTTAAAAATAAATAATGTTGCTGGATGAAAATGTGGTTTCCACTGTAGTATTTCGGCACCAGCATCAAAAACTGATGAATAATCAAGCTCTCTTCTCTGTCCTAAAAACTTATCTTTAACTCATTCCTTACAACAGCAACCTTCCCTCCCCGTCCCCCTCCCACTCCCCCTCCCCCTCCCCCTCCCCATCCCCCTCCCCTCCCCATCCCCATTGTAACAGAAGAACATGTTATCATTTATTTCACTTGTCCAAGCCCTCTCTAACTGAACCTGCCAATTTAATGCCAAATTAGAAGCAGTTTTGGGTAACAGAATAAATTTATAGAGATGGACAGTCACCATCTGTGAGGCACAAGTGGGGACCCGCTATTCCTAAAAGCTGCTCAACCAGATTGATTCCTCTCTCACACACACTACACCTATTGTTCCACCTGATTTCTGATCATTCTCTACGCAGCTGCTCAGAGACCCTCCTCTTTTGGAAGAGCTGAGCCAATACCTACAATACAATACAGACCAGCTGTTTAATAAATGACCTACCTACCATCAGCCGGGTGCAGTTGTGACTCCGCTGGGTAACATTGATCCAATCTGCCTGCTCTGGTCAGGAGTTTAAAGAAAGAGGAATGATTACCAATGACTGCAAAATAAAGGCATAATTTTTGGGGAACCCATTAGAGCTCGTAAGACTACATCTGAATTAACCGCTCCAGCTACTAGTATCTGTAAACCATTCATCTCTTGGTGTTTAATAGATTTGTTTCAATTTAAATCAGGGTTTTACTACTTTTAGACAGAGCTTGTTTTTATTATAATACTCTTAAATATGTTGAAACACATTGTTAATTAAATGGCAGTGCATAAATGCATGCATTTGCTATTTTTGTCAGAAGTGTAAACATAGAGAACATAGACCAGTGCTGCTCAGGTTCAGGCCCTTCGGCCCACAATGTCTGTGCTAAACATGATGCCAAATTGAACGTATCCCTTCTGCCTGCACATGATTCATATACCTCTGTTCCCTGCATATTTATGTGCCTTTCGAGAAGTGTCTAAAATGCCATTATCATACCTGTTTACATAACCACCCTTGCCGACACATTCTAGGTGTAAGGATCTTGCCCTGCACATCTCCTTTAAACTACCCCCCCTCGTGCTTTGAAGCTATACTCTCTAGTGTTTGACATTCTAATCTAGGAAGGTTCCAACTGTCTGCTATATCTAAACTTTGATTAGAAGTTTATGAACTTTCATTAGATTTCTCCTCAGCTTCTGATGGTCCAGAGTTTATGCAAATGTTCTTAAAAAAGAACAAGTCACGTTAAACACAAATGCAACTATTGTCCACTTTGAATTTCAGAGTTTATGACCTTGTGCTGTCTCTCATGCCTGATGTACAACCCTAAGCAAGAACTGGGTTATCAGTCCATACAGAAATTTTGTTATTTGGCAGATACAACGTGGAAGAGACAAATTCAGGATAGTAACGAACATCCCAACTATATTTTCTATCTTTATTTATTTCTCATGTGCTCTGGATATGAACTGAAACAATAACATTCCTACTTGCTATAGGTTTACAGACACATTAGACAGTACAATAATAATAACTGCAATAAATTATCAGTTATTCTAAATAAACCAGATGATGAAAGCACAAAACCCAAGGAATAGAGAAACTATGGTAGAACAAAGTCTGTATTGGTTTGGTGCTGAAGTAGGATTTTGTTTAAGGTTGTGCAGGATGGTTTAAGGGTCATATGGTTGATGGTAAGAAGCTGCTCTACAACCTGAGTGTTTCTCAGGCTTCTGTACCTTCCTCCCAGTGGTAGCAGATAGACGAGAATGTGGCCAGGGTGCAGTGAGTCTATGATGATAACAGCTGCCTTCTTGAGAACATTGAGTTTGTGGGTCGACAGGTCCAGAACGAGGAGTCAGTGGAGTGGGCCGCTGGAGGTCCTGCAGCAGCCTGAGGCTCGAGTGAATCAGATGCCGCTCCAAGAGGCCAAGCACATGGGGTGGACGTGGCTTGCAGCAGCTCAGAGTGGCGGAGCAGTGGTGGAGGACATCAACAACACTCCTGGGCAGACCAATCCTCCAACTCCGACCCAGTGCACCCACCAGGACAGGCTAGATGCAGGAAGATTGCTCCCGATGTTGGGGAAGTCCAGGACAAGGGGTCACAGCTTAAGGATAAGGGGGAAATCCTTTAAAACCGAGATGAGAAGAACTTTTTTCACACAGAGAGTGGTGAATCTCTGGAACTCCCTGCCACAGAGGGTAGTCGAGGCCAGTTCATTGGCTATATTTAAGAGGGAGTTAGATGTGGCCCTTGTGGCTAAGGGGATCAGAGGGTATGGAGAGAAGGCAGGTACGGGATACTGAGTTGGATGATCAGCCATGATCATATTGAATGGCGGTGCAGGCTCGAAGGGCCGAATGGCCTACTCCTGCACCTAATTTCTATGTTTCTATGTTTCTATGTCTCATATAACCACTACATCTGAGTGAAAAACCTGCCCCTTAGGTTCATATTAAACCTTCCCCCCCCCCCCGCACCTTAAACATTTGCCCTCTTAGTTTTGATTCCCATACCCTGGGTTGGGGTTTTAGGTTTGGCGGCAAATTTATTGCCATTTTTAAAGCTCATGTTATATTGACTTTTGTATTCGGTGTGGACATTAAACATGAAACAAATGTATTCAAAGTTTCAAAATATGATGATCATTTTTACAAAGATTAGTCTTTAATATTGCAGCATCTGCAGATAATCAATCCAACTGCATGTCTATCTACCCTTGTGCTGCCTACAAAACAGTGGGTAGTCAAGCTTGGCGAACATAATGAAATACTGCATTAGTATTAAATATTTGTGATCTCTATAACTCTTGGCAGAGCAATACCCTTTGGCCCAATGGTGCTGCCTGAGCTCAAGACCTCTTTCATTATTAGAGAGACGAATGTCAAGGTCACAGTGTCTCTGTTCTAAGAGAAGATTTATCCAGCGGTAGATGCAAACGACAGAATCCATTAAAATGACCTCATCAATTAAAATAAATAAATAGTGGTGGACAGGCAATATATTTTTGATGAAGATGTCTTTTCCCTTTTAAAAGCATTTTAGGAAAATAAAATTAGTATATATTTTTGGTTTGCAGTCATCAAAGGTGTAATCTTTAGACTTCAGACTTTAGAGATACAGCTTGGAGACAGGCCCTTCAGCACTACCAAGTCCGCATTGACCAATGGTTGCCCTTTACAAATTAACAAAGCCAATTAACCTACAACCCTGTAAGTCTTTGACGTATGGGAGGAAACCTGAGCACCCGGAGAAAACCTATTTGGTTCACAGGGAAAACATACTGTACAAACTCCATACAGACAGCACCCATAGTCTGGATCGAACCTGGGTCTTTGGCGCTGTAAGGCAGCAACTCTACCACTGTGCCACTGTGCCACCCAAATTAATCCTATAATTAAGTGTCCCAGCAAAAATCTGCAGTCAGTGCAATGTGTGGGAGCTGCTTTTCTGGTGTTTTATCTATGTCCTAACAACTTCACTCCCATCTGGAAACAGGTGAGTGCAAATTTAAACTTGCTATTTGAGTCTGCTTACTTTGGATTTGGCTGTTGAGAAAACATTTGCAGATTTTCCCTCATGGATCAACTAATTGATGCATATTAACTATATTCCATAAATTAATATTTCTGTTTATCCTATTCAGAGGGTTTTCAGTGAGGGCTCAAATGATTTAGACATGTGGCGAATTTAACCCCACCTAGAATAAATATACTATTCCTCTCAAATATCATGATTAAATTCAGTAGTATAAAGTAGTATCCAGTCAGTATAAAGACTATCCATGATTATAATCAAACCGTCCGCATTGCACAGATCTGCTGTTGAAGTAATAATTTAAAAGAGTGGAGCGTTTGTAATAAATGATTGCAGATCCACTTCTGGGACCAGCATGCATTGAGTCGCCTGGCTACGATGCCATCTTGGTTCCGATCTTTTCCCTTTCATAAAGGAATGACATATCTTCTGGATAACAGCTGCCCTGCACTATCTGCCTTATTTGTCCACGCTTCATTTGTATACCCCTTACAAAGGGAGGTAGCAGGCGATTTGATCAGTCTTTGAGAGCGCAGCCAAGCTTGCCCTGCTTTCTGCTGTATGCCCATCTTGAAATAGTAAATGTATGCAAACACCAAGAGCATGTCTAAAAGTAAACAGAAACTGCACTACAATCCACAGAATTATTTTCATCTCAGGAATAAGAGTCGAGTCAAGAGTCAAGAGAGTTTATTGTCATGTGTCTCAGATAGGACAATGAAATTCTTGCTTTGCTTCAGCACAACAGAATATAGTAGGCATGAATACAGAACATATCAGTGAGTCCATATACCATTATATAAATATATAAACACATCAATAAATAGACAGATAACGTGCAAATAAACAGATAATGGTCTATTAATGTTCAGAGATTTCAGTTGAGTTTAATAGCCTGATGGCTGTGGGGAATTAGCTGTTTCTATTAATGATAATTTATGAAATTAAGAAAGCCGTGTCCCTATATTTAACTTTTAGAAGTGGAATTATGACCATATCATAGAGAATTAGACGGTTTGTTGATGGGGTTCACACCAAGAACAGTCCTGAGCTCTAAATCAGTTTAATCAAATAAGCTATGAATAAGAGTACATTAAAACAGACTTTATCGGGCTTCACTGTTGCATCTTAGCACTAAATGTTGTACCTTTAGACTCTGGACCTCATAAAAACAGGCCCTTTGGCCCATCGGGTCCGCGCTGATCAGCGGTCCCCATACATTAGACACTAACACTATCTTACACAATAGGGACAATATAAAATTGTCCCAAAGCCAATTAACATACAAACCTGTACGTCTTTGGGATGTGGGAGGAAATCGGAGCACCTGGGGAAAACCTACACGGTCATGGGGAGAACTTGCAAACTCCATACAGCCAACACTCACAGTCGTCAGGATCGAACCCGCATTTCTGGCGCTGCGAGACAGCACCTCCACCACTGCGCCACAGTGCCACACTTTGTATTGTATTCTGGGCACTGAATAGACTTTATCCTTTATCTGTGCACTGCAGACAGTTTGATTGTATTCATGTCTAGTCTTTTCTTTGACTGGATGGCATGCAAACAAAAGCTTTTCACTATACCTCGATACACGTGGTAAACTTAACTAAACTAAAAGAAGTGAGAAACATTTATGATCTGTGGCCTCTAACATGGCTGCCTCAATTATTGTTAGCTTTTAGTGGAGCAAGGCCAGAGGAGAGAGTGACCCCAGGAATGCAGAGGGCAAGGGGAATGTTCCACTTCAGGGAAAGAAGTACCTTAGGCAGTAAATCTATGCAACAGTGTCAGGTTTTTACATACAATAGAGGAGCAAGGGCTCAGCAGAGAACTTAGAACAGAAACAGGATTAGTGAATCTTTCGCATTGCACAGTTGACAACAATGTGCACTAACCCTTACACCGGCAGAACCTTGCAGGCACCCATATGGGTGGGGAACTGACAATGTTGCCATTGACATCACCATGATGGAGTTATCACCTACATGCAGTTTGACAGTGACCAGCAACACCCCCAGTAACAAAAGTAGATGCATATCAATGCTTGTCTTAAAAAGACAGGCCATTCATGCAGCAACCATCAATCCCATAGTCTATTAGACAAAGGTCTATTCAGCTGTCAACATTTAAATATTTATGCATCATTGACGATAAGCATGATGCAATAATGGGTGCTTCCAGGGCAAGGATAGAGAGGGTAGGGATGGCGGTGTGTTGAGCAGAACATTGTAAGGGTTTCCTGAGGTGGCACAGTGGGGCAGCGGTAGAGTTGCTGCCTCACAGCATCAGAGACCCGGGTTCAATCCTGACTATGGGTGCTGTCTGTACAGAGTTTGTGCATTCTCCCTGTGACTGTGTGGGTTTTCTCCAGGTGCTCCAGTTTCCTCCCACACACCAAAGACATACAAGATGTGCAGGTTTGTAGGTTTGTAGCCCAATTAGATTAATTGGCTTCGGTAAAATTGTAAAATGTCCCTAGGGTGTAGGATGGTGTCAGTGTACGGGGTGATCGCTGGTCGGCACGGACTCAGTGGGCCGAAGGGCCTGTTTCCGCGCTGTTTCTCTAAATCTAAATTCTAAATTGCAGCTTTTGTTCTGAGACATGATGGAGCTCTTGAAAAGAGAGCAAACAGTTGGAGATCTTGGCTGTGTAATGTAGTCAGAGACAATAGCATCCTCAATATAATGTATATAACCCAGTAGAGGATGGATAGTCCAAGATCATTGTATTCACTGACATACCTGTGGCACTAAACATCATAAAGACAAAGGTGTAATATTCCCTGAAGCAATATGAGAAATTATAAGAAATGCTGCCTAAAATTATTAATGACATGTATCCTAACATAGACTAAACCACGGAGCAATAACAAGCTACAGAAGAGCAAGAAGTTGCTGGTGTGTGCTCTCTCTATTATAGTGAGTGATCAACTAACAAGCTAAAGGGGATACTGGAATTCCACATTATGGATATGCGACTTCCCATGATATCCCTGAATCAGTGCTCAAATATACTTCATTGTGTTTGCCGAAAGCTTATTGCTCGCTGAAGCATTTCCTGCATTCAAAATGGAGTACAAAGAGTGGCACCGGATTGCTGGTATTATCCATGAATGCAATTACTAGAGGACATAGACACAGAGTGCTGGAGCATCTCAGCGGATCAGTCAGCATCCCACGAGAACCTGTATAGGTGAAATTTCGGGTCTGAACCCTTCTTCAGACAGGCTGAAACGTCATTTGGCTTTGCAAATCCTTTATCACCAACATACTTCATTTGGATTATGTGAAACAGAACCCTCGATTCCCAGCAAAAACTTCATCCAGTTGATACAGGCAGGTTTTAAGAATGCAGCCAGGTACATCATCAGCGCCAGACGCTTTTGGATGGTTCACCCTCATGAAGGATCTTCTGATATCAGCCTTGGTGACTGAGATTACTGTGTCACCATGGTTGTTGGAAGCCAATCATTTAGGACTTCACTATTAATGCAGGAGTTTCCCATGGCAGCATCCACCATTAGCTGATTCATCAAGAATCTCTCTATGATCAAATACAAATCAAGTAATTAACAAATAATTTTCTGATGTCCAGCACATTCATGTCCTTTCCAATAAGAAAATGAGACATGACAGCCTAGAGGAGGAACTGAACCACTTGTACTCTGCAGGGATAGATACAAAGTGCCGGAGTAACTCAGCAGGTCAGGAGGAAAGGATAGGTCTGAAGAAGAGTCGGGTACCTTGTTCAGACTGAAAGTAGGGGGTGGGTGAGGGGGGTGAAGAGCTGGAGGTGAGAAAAGACCAAGACCAGGTCTGCGGTTCTTGGTTTCTATACTCTGCAGGGAATTGATTACTCCAAACCCCATCAGCCAGCTCCATGGTATCTGCAGCCACAAGTAGCAATCCACAAATTCTTCTCATCCTGGCCTCGGCTTTGATCATTTGAGACAAAATGTTTTGCGCCAATGACTCTTTTGGTCAGTGCATTGACATTTATGGCACCCGTGAACCATTATATTTTAAGCTCAACAATTAACTACCATGAACATAATACAGAATTAGGTCAAAATAAATTTGTAGTCATCAGACAAGCATCACATTTGCTTTCCTGCAATACACTTCAGTGTTCACATCCGAAAGGGGTTTCTGACTGTTACCTGGTCATCCATGGGATCTTGTAATGGAAGGGAGACACAAAGTGCTGCAGTAACTCAGCAGGTGAGGCAGCATCTCTAGAGAAAAATTGCTGGAGATAAACCAACATCTGCAGTTCCTTCCCTGAGTGGCACACTTATGTAGCGGTAGTACCGATAGCTCAGCACCAGAGACCCTGGTTCAGTCATGACATTGGATGCTGTTTGCAGACAATTTCCACATATTTCCTGTGACCATGTGGGTTACCTCTAGTTTCCTCCCACATCCCAGAGATGTGCAGATTGGTAAGCTAATTGGCCACCATAAATTACCTCTGGTGTGTAGGTGAGTAATGGAATTTGGGGGACATTGATGAGAATGTGAGTTTTTTTTTAAATGGGATTCATGTGGGATTTGTGTAACTGGTTGGGCAAAACACAAAATGCTGGGCTGAGCAGTCAGGCAGTATCCATGGAGGACATGAACAGGCAGCATTTTGGATAGGGACCCATCTTTAGACTCTTAAAAAAAATCTCCTGCAGATGTAGAGGAAAGTGCCTGACGGGGTGGGGGCCGGTTTTGGGTGGGAAGGGATGAGTGAACCAAGGAGTTGCAAAGCAATTGGGCTCTGCAGAAAGTGGAAAGCGGTGGTGTTGGGAAGAAGTGGCTGGTGATGGGATCACGTTGAAGGTGACTGAAATGTCAGAGAATAGTATGTTGATGGTTGGCATGGACGCAGGGGTTGGAATTCACCAGCTAATCCATTCTTCCCCAATATCGCTCTCTCGACTCATTTAAGGCACTCTTTAAAACTTACTATCAACTCAAGGTATGATCACTTTTTTTCACTATTTATTTGTTTAAGAGTCAATGAGATTTGTGGATCTGGGGCTCTTTTAGTGTTTTGGTGAGCCATTTATATTATTGATTGATTATCTTGTGAGTTCTTGGTCACCAATATGTTTCTATTCTAGATTTATGTAATTACTTGACTTTAAGTTCTCCATCTCTGGTGATGGGAATTGATTTCATGTCATTGGGTCAATAGCTTTGGATTTTAGATTAGTAACTAAACCACCACAGTGCTGTGCCCCGTGACACCTGTATTAATTTGAAGCTCTCTGTCAATGTTTATATGATCATACTTATGTGAAGGGATTTTGGAAGTTTTACTGATAAGGTTGTTACAAGGATACAAATTGCTATTGATGATGATCAGATGATGGTTCTTGTGGTCAAGTAGAGGAACGACACTTACTCTCCATGCTCCCGAGTGAACAATGGACTAATGGATGAAGAATCACGGGGGAGCTACTGGTTGAGGGATCAGAAGCCAAACCGCACCCATGAAACAGAACCATATGTTGTCACGAGTCAGTGGTTTCATGATAAGGTGCATTGTGCATTGTATCCCATTAGCAACTGAGGACAGTGAGCCATATGCCAAAGAGGAAATCTTACAAAGACTTACAGTAACTGAGAAAAGTATGTACCATTGGTAGTATATTTCAATTAGAAATAATAATGAACATGTAAAAAATGATGTGCTCTTAATCTTTCAGTCTCTCTCTCATCCTTCAATTATTTTATTGTCCAGTATTCTCAAGGTCTTAAAAGTCTTTTGCTTGCAATATAGATCCCAATGTTAAACCTCCACACCCAAAATGCCCACACACACCCACACCCTGACGCACATCGACAGAGAGCCACAGATACACAGGCACACACACATATTCCCTCTCTCCCTCACTCCCACACACATACACACACATAGATACAGGTACAGACACACAGACACAAACACACATGCACCTCTCTCATGCTCTCACACACTCACTCACACACACACACACCCTCTCACACATATATACACATACACACACACACTTACACAGACCCCTGCCCTATGGTTTTGCTTATCTGTTACCATACAGTAATGCACCAATGAATCAATAAAATGATGACAACGCAATCTGTAAAATAACAAGCTTGTTGAAATACTGCCCTCATCTGCACAGAGCTGAAGTTAATAATTAATAACATATTGATGGAGAGTATGTATTGATGGATTGCATACTACTCCAATATCAGGGATATGGAGAGAGTTCTATTAAAGGTCTGCTCTATCTTTGGAGAGATTGATTTCTAACGCAGTAAGTAAAATGCAGCTGGTCGACAATATTTAGGAGAAAGGTGCACAGATTCCCAGAATTTATGCTTTGGAGAAGAAATCCATTGGCCAAACATTACATTTCTATTTTCCCTACTTCATGGCAAAATTCAATTGGATGGTTTAAAGGAGATATCCATACCCCACCAGGGAAGTCAAAGGATATTACAATCATGGTGCTTGATCATTAGGTTATTTTATGACTGATAATGATAATGTTTGAATCATAATTTTCAACTATTACTCTGCTTATTCTCTCATTATTTAATTACTTTAAAATATATTTTGGTTTTAGTTTGGTTTGGTTGATGCAACTGATTGCAAAATGATTCCTTCGTTAGTATTGCTATTGGTATAATTGTCACTTGTGCCGAAATACAGTGATAAACCTTTTTTGCATGCTATCCAGGCAAGTTGTGCCACACATAAGTACATCAGATAGTGCAAAAGAGAAAATAGTGTTACAACTGCAGAGAAAGTGCAGATAGAAAGCAGGGAATCATATCTGCTGAGAGGAATGTTTGAAGTTTAGTTTAATTTAATTTAGAGATACAGTGTGGAAGCAAGCCCTTCTGTCCACTGAGTCTGCGCTGACCAGCAATCACCCATACACCAGTTCTATCCTACACCCCAGGGTCAATTTACGGAAGCCAATTAACCCACAAACCGGAGCACTCGGAGAAAACCCACGTGGTCAAAGGAGGAGCATGCAATCTCCGTACACACTGCACCCGTGGTCAGGATTGAACCTGGTCTCTGGTGCTGCAAGACAGCAACTTTATTGCTGCACCACTGTGCCGCTCTGATCTGAACAGTACCGGTTCTTGCCACAGAAAATGGAACTGTCCTCTTTTCCAAGGATTTGCAACCATAAAAACAAACCCATGAGAAAGTCCCAAATAAAATAGTTGCTTAGAGGGCTGAATAGTTTTGATTGGAAGTTATTCTTTAACTGTCGGATAACATGGATTTCCCAGCTCATGGGTTGGATGTAAAAGACTCACCAAGATTCATTTACCCCTCAGTTCCTGACTCCATGACTATGGCTCCTGGTGAAACAACAACTGAATTTTAAATTCCTCCTTTATTTTCTTTGCCGTTCTCTAATCTAAGGGGTGAGATTAAATAAATTATTCTTCTTCTCACTCCTTTTCGAGCTTGTAAAGAAAAAGTGTTGGACATTTAAATTTTGCTTTATGCTTTTCATTGCTTTGCAAATATTGCCTGGAATGTCCAATTGTTTGACTATTTCGATTTTGTTGTTGTTATTTATTCCTATTTATGTCTTTACTTGTTCGGAACAAATAAACAAACAAGTAAATAAATAAATAAATCAACTCCTTCATTATCCCAGAATTTTTAATCACTCCTTGCCCTTGTAAGAAACTCAAAACTTGCAGATTTGAACTTTGAATAAGCCTACAGTCATCTGACCTGATTTCCCTTTATGTTCTCTAAGTTTATAAAATGATGAAACAATAGATAGGGTAGACAGTCAGAACCTGTTTCCTCCTTGGTGTCAAAGACAAAGTCAAAGAATAGAGGGCACAGCTCTAAGGTAAGAGTGAAAAGTTGAAAGGAGATGAGCTGGGCATGTTTTTGGCACAGCGAGTGATGGGTGCCTGTAACGCATTGCTGGGGTGATGGTAGAGGCAGATACACTATAGGCATTGAAGAGGCGTTTAAATAGGAATATGGATATGCAGATAATGGAGGGATAAAGATCATGGGCATGCAGAAATTAATGTAACTTGGTATCAGGTTCGGCACAGACTTGATGGGCTGAAGGGCCTGTTCTGCAACTGTGCAGCACTGTTTATTTTCAATGTGCTATGCGCCCTGGCACAATTATTGCTTGAAAGTATTCTGGTGAAGCCCACTGTAACAGTTTGCTGCCTTAATGACAGCAACTAAATGGAGGTAACTGCAGCTGTAGGAACTGATGTTTCTCGTTCATCGCAGCAGAAGCAGTTCACTCCCTTTGCAAGGAATAGGGACCTCTTCCATCTGCCATTGACACGTTGTTTATCTACCTTGATTGAATGCCTGTATTCCAGCACAGTTGATTTCCACCTGCCCTTCATCCTGCATTTGCTCTTAGTTCTGGGTAGCGCTGTTTCAATCCATGGTTCACAAACCCTGGCTCTATAGTCACTCGTATGCCTTTGACTTTGCCTTCAACATTGGAGCTCACACATCATCACTTGACTCAGCAAGTCACATGCCTGCCCTTGACTTCACACTTCAGACCTTCCTCCTTGATTCAGCACTTCACCAGCTCATCCTCCCCTCGTGCACATTCGCTCGCTTATTCTGTGAGAGCAAAGTAAAACCTGGAAGCGGAACACAATTCCAGTATTCATTCCTTATTACTGTTTCACAATATTAATCCGTACTGGGTGCCTGGAACGCATTGCCGGGGTGGTGGTGGAGGCAGGTACACTTAAATTCCCGATGTTGGGGGAGTCCAGAACCAGGGGCCACAGTTTAAGAATAAGGAGTAAGCCATTTAGAATGGAGACGAGGAAACACTTTTTCTCACAGAGAGTGGTGAGTCTGTGGAATTCTCTGCCTCAGAGGGCGGCGGAGGCAGGTTCTCCGGATGCTTTCAAGAGAGAGCTAGATAGGGCTCTTAAAAATAGCAGAGTCGGGGGATATGGGGAGAAAGCAGGAACGGGGTACTGATTGGGGATGATCAGCCATGATCACATTGAATGGCGGTTCTGGCTTGAAGGGCCAAATGGCCTGCTCCTGCACCTATTGTCTATTGTCTATTGTCTATAAAGGCGTTTAAGAAGCTTTTGGATAGGCATATTGATACGCAGAGAATGGAGGGATAAGAATCACACGCAGGCAGATTCGTTGAACTTGATATCACGTTCAGCACAGACTTGGTGGGCTGAAGGGCCTGCTCTGTGCTGCACTTTTTTATTTTCTATGTGTTATGCGACCTGGCACAATTAAAGTATTCTGGTGATTCTTGTGACAGTTTGCTACATTAATGACAGCATCTGTAAGCGCTGATTTTCTTGTTAATCCTAGCAGTGTAAGTTTAGACTTTAGACATTAGAGATACAGCACGGAAACAGGCCCTTCAGCACACCAAATCCGCGGCGACCAGCAATCACCCCGTACATTAACACTATCCTACACACTAGGGCTAATCCACAATTTGTTTGCCAAAACCTGTACGTCTTTGGAGTGTGGGAGGAAACTGGAGCACCTGGAGAAAATCCACACGGTCACAGGGAGAACGTATAAACTTTGTACAGTCAGCACCCATAGTCAGGATCAAACCCGGGTCTCTGGCGCTGTAAGGCAGCAGCTCTATCGCAACGCCATTGTGCTGCCCACTGTGCTGTTATTCTATCAATTACTTTATTTAAATGAATTATGTTGGAACCAGAGCTTATAAATGTATATGTTAGTGATGCACGGCTCCAGCCTCTTGCTGTTCTTCACCGGATGATAAATAAGAAAGAAGAAAATGGAAGTCCAAAGCGTGCCAATATGTTTAAACACATGTCTGTTGGCAGAGTATATTGATAATCTGACCTCTAGTTCCACGACAATCACCTGGGAGCCCTAAGTAATAATGCTTCTGCTCGTAATGAATTGCACCGCAAATGAAAAGAAGATGGATTGAAAAATCCAAAAGTCCGCTGTGTCATGTATAATTGATGATATCCTGAGCGATGTTTTAGTAGCTAATAAATTATTAAAATCCAGCTCATTAGGGAAGATTTCATTATGGGATAATTTAATTAAATGACAGGTAAAAGGGTTATAGGGGCTGAATTCTCCTTTGGCTTCACCAAATATTGATGGGTTCGGGATGCTAGTGAATGATAATGGACCAAAATCTATAGTTTATAAATGGACTCTAACAGTGCTGAGACATCTCCCTCTATTGAAAGCTGTAAAGACAGAGAGAGGGTGATGTGCTTTTATGTGCATGTAAGAACTATCAAAAATAAGAGGAAAGAACTTTAACATCAGAGAAATGCAGGGAGAGAATCAGTAACAAATTTCAGCACTTTATGCTTATTTTAATGTTACACTTGTATAAAAAAAGCTAATTAATAGCAATGTTGATCACTAAGCAGCCTGACGGCTACCATCTAATTTGACCAGTTCATAGCATCTTCCAACAAGCACCTTTATTCCCAATTTCATTTCAGCTTTCTTGGTCCCTTCCTCTTAACAACATACTTAAAGTTAGTTTCAAAATGTGGAGCATTTGCCATCAGTTTCTTGCGTTTCAAAGACATTGGCCATTCAATGTAGATTTGTATAGGATGGCAAGACCCTACGGTTTCAGTTGCATTACGTTTTGTAAAAATTTATTCTATACAAAATGTTAAGTCACATAAGATATATTAAGGTAGACAAAAATGCTGGAGAAACTCAGCGGGTGAGGCAGCATCTATGGAGCGAAGGAATAGGTGACGTTTCAGGTTGAGACCCTTCTTCAGACTGATGTGGAGGTGGGAGGGGCGGGAAGAAGAAAGGAAGAGGCGGAGACAGTAGATGGTGGGAGAGCTGGGAAGGGGAGGGGAAGGAGGGAGAAAGCAAGAACTACCTGAAATTGGAGAAGTCAATGTTCATACCGCTGGGGTGTAAACTGCCCAAGCGGAATATGTAGGTGCTGCTCCTCCAATTTGCGGTGGGACTCACTCTGGCCATGGAGGAGGCCCAGGACAGAAAGGTCGGATTCAGAATGGGAGGGGGAGTTGAAGTGCTGAGCCACCGGGAGATCAGGTTGATTAGTGCGAACTGAGCGGAGGTGTTGGGCGAAGCGATCGCCAAGCCTACGCTTGGTCTCACTGATGTAGAGTGGCTAACACCTAGAGCAGCGGATGCAATAGATGAGGTTGGAGGAGGTGTAGGTGAACCTCAGCCTCACCTGGAAAGACTGCTTGGGTACTTGGATGGAGTCAAGTGGGGTGGTAAAGCGACAAGTGTAGCATTTCCTGCGGTTGCAAGGGAAAGGGTCCATGAGTTCTGCATGGGTGCAGGAGGTAGCACCGATTCAATCATCAATGTAATGGAGATAGAGTTCCGGCATAAGGCCAGTGTACGCCTGAAACAAGGATTGTTCAACGTACCCTACAAAGAGGCAGGCATAGCTGGGGCCCATGTGGGTGCCCATAGCTAAACCTTGGACTTCAAGGTTTCAAGGTTCCAAGATCAGTTTATTGTCACATGTACCAGTTAAGGTACAGTGAAATTTGAGTTACCATACAGCCATACTAAGTGAAAAGCAACAAGATGCACAACCACATAAAAGTTAACATAAACATCCACCTCATCCCCCATCTAAGCTATTTCCATTTGCCTGTGTTTGGCCCATATGCTTCTAAATCTGTCCCATCCAGGTATCTGTCCAAGTGTATTTTAACATAGTCGTGCTTTTAGAGTCATACTACATGGAAACATTTAGATAAGTTAGATGAACTGCAATGTCACAAGAAGATTTTTCAAATCAAAAGGACATGTAGGAGACCTGCAGACCACTAATATAAATCAACTAAATATCCATACTTTTTTTTAGCAATGCTGAAGGGAGTATTTTACTTGCTTGTAAAGATCAAGCTAAGGAAGAGACACAAGGAAATGCAAATGTTGGAATCTTAATCTCCCGTGGGTCAGGCAGCATCTGTGGAGGGAATGGATAGATGATGTTTTGGGTTGGGACCCTTCTTCAGACTCTTCTTCAGATTTTGGAACAAGTGTACAGATCACTGTTAGGGGATTTTATGGAAGAGAAACGGTGGAAAACACATGGCGGAAGGATATGCCTAAAATTTCTTAATGTGCAGATTGCAGCACATGCCATAACATAATGGTGCTAGCTCAAAGGGCCAAATGGCCTCCTCCTGCAACTACTTTCTATAACACCTATTTTTTTAGTCCTTGGGATGCGAATAACCCTGGTAACACTTTCCTAGTTGCTTGGTATTCTGAGAAGGTGATGGTGGACATTACTTCATTCATAAATTTTTTAAAAGAGAACTAGCATTAATGGAGTTTAAAATCATGAGTGTTTACTTGTCATATGCATTGCGAACAGTACAATAAAACTCTTACTTGCTGCTACTTTACCGCACTTTAACGTGATAAAACAATAAAGAAAAATACAATAAACAACAATACAATAAATTATCAGATATCAGTGGCATAAATTAACTGAAAATAATTTATCAGCATCATTCTATTCCAAACACATGCCCTTGAGCTTTGTTGGATAGTGTATGGGGTGATTGCTGGTCGGCGCGGACTCGGTTGTCCGAAGGGCCTGATTTCTCACTGTATCTCTAAATTAAATTAACCTAAATAGGATATTTTTTCCTTTTGTTGTATCAGCCCAAATTACCTGCTCTATTCCTGATATGGAGAATGAAATCACAACTACCTAACTCACATGGGAATGTTGTTACATAGGCAGCATGAGTAACATACTAAACTGTACTTCTAAAAGGGACAGATTCGCTGTACCCAAGACTTAATATACTTGACACCTTTACCTGAGCATATTAACTCATATGCAATAGCAAATAAAGAACTTGGTCTGATTTAAGAAGCTTTAGTCTGATACTTGAACAATCATTATCGCAAGGCTAAGGCTATGTGAGCTGAAGAACGACATTCAAATCTATTTTTACACATATATGTCATTTCTTTAATATAAGGCACAATGGATTACAAATTACATTACTATTTATGCTCTTTACCACGATATACTCCTCATTGTTAATAGAATTGGTGTGAATTTTTAATGTGCGGTAGAGGTGCTGCCTTACAGCGCAGAGACCCAGGTTCGATCCTGACGATGGGTGCTGCCTGTATGGAGTTTGTACATTCTCCCTGTGCACAAGTGGGTTTTCCCCAGGTGCTCCGGTTTCTTCCCACATTCCAACAACATAAAGGTTTGTTGGTTAACTGGCTGCTGTAAAAACTGTAAATTGTCCCTTGTGTGTAGGATAGTGCTAGAGTACAGGGATCGCAGATTGGCACGGATTCGGTGGGCCGAAGGGCCTGTTTCCATGCTGTAACTTTAAACTAAACTAAAATAGGAACGGAGTTATGATTGATTGTGTTAAATCAAGTCAAGTTTATTGTCTTAGGCACAAGTATAGTGAGATACAGGTGCAATGAAAAATCTTGCCTGCAGCGGCATCATATACTCAGTCAAATACACACAAAAAATTATGCAGATACTAAACAGAAATGATACAGAAAATGACACAGAAAATTTCCAAGAACAAGAAGACTGTGCAAACAAAACAAGACTTTACTGCAAAAACATATTTTAGAGGGGGAAAAAAATTAAGTCCATGGTAAAGCCCCTGTCCCACGATGCGAGTTTGCCCAAGAGCTCTCCCGAGTTAAAAAAAATCAAACTCGTGGTACTTCATCACCAGTATTTTTTTACTCTTGGAAATTTTTCACACTGTTGAAAAAACTTCACGAGTTACCGCGTTTCCCGAGTACCTGCTGTTAGCATTACGAGCCGCTACGAGACATCCACGAGCTCCGACGTACCCGCTACGTACATTCTACGTACTTACCACGAGTTTGATTTTTTTTTTAAACTCGGGAGAGCTCTTGGGTAAACTCGCATCGTGGGACAGGGGCTTAAGGCAAAATGGGCCATAATGTTCCATGGTCAATATGGGATTAGGGTTTTGCATATTGATTCAAGAACCTGATATCTGTAGGAAAGGAGCTGTTCCTTAACCTGGTCGTGCAAGACTTCAGACTTTTCTACCTCAGCAGTATTCACAAATTTATGAATGCTAATATATTTGAGTTCAAAAATTGTTGAAAGAATGAAACAGCTTGCATTGGAAAGCCTTTGTTACATGACCTAAACAGATGGAACTTTGATGCCGATAACTTTAACCATCTTATTCTGCTGAGGAAGAGGAATACAATGAGGAAACAATTTAACTGAGTGCCTTTAAATTATAAATGCTTCTTCAGGTTGTTTGGTTGCTAAAACAATAATTGTATGTTGCATGAAAATGATATAGTTGTGTAAAGAGTGATTTACAATTTTGTTCAAGTTGAACAGCAGTAGTAAGAAAGAGAAGGAGGATGTAAATGACCTTCCTTCAAAGGATCAGACATTAGTGGAAATGCCTGAGATAAGGCGAGATCGTATCCACGGTCATTACAATGTTTTACCACAGGGAAGCATAAATTACAGTCTTTTTACAGCACAGCAGTATTTTGTTTTCAGGTTATTATCCTAAATACTCATAAAACAAGGGCCTGCCTTAATACAGCTATAAATACAGATAGATATTGTAGTTAGAGCATTCATAACTTTTTCTGTCACATTGACCATGAATTTTGTTCGTTTTATTATTAGAATAAGGTGCCAATCTGCCAGATTATTATGCTACTGTATCTATAGTTCTCCCTTGATTTAATCCACAAGCAAAAGGTGGATAGGCGATGGATTCTGGTGCAGCTCAGCTACTATAACGTAATAAAGGTACAACAGCCATCCGACAATAAAGAAATAGTCTTTCATTTACTGGCTGCTAGGTTTGGTGGTGCAGTAAATGGTGGTATCTGCATACACATTGAAGTTTTTTCTACTCTTTGCCGAGATGGATTCTACATAGATGCATAGACAATAGGTGCAGGAGTGGACCATTCGGCCCTTTGAGCCAGCACCGCCATTCAATGTGATCATGGCTGATCATCTACAATCAGTACCCCATTCCTGTCTTCTCCTCATACCCCTTGATTCCGCTAGCCCTAAGAGCTCTATCTAACTCCCTTTTGAATGCATCCAGTGAATCAGCCTCCACTGCCTTCAGAGGCAGAGAATTCCACAAATTCACAACTGTGTGAAAAAATTCTTCCTCATCTCAGTTCTAAATGGCCTACCCCTTATTCTTAAACTGTGGCCCCTGGTTCTGGACTCCCCCAACATCAGGAACATGTTTCCTGCATCTAGCGTGTCCAATTCATTAATAATCTATTTTTTATTTTAATGAGCCCCTCTCATCCATCTAAATTCCAGTGAATACAAGCCCAGTCGCTCCATTCTTTCATCATTTGTCAGTCCCGCCATCCTGGGAATTAACCTCGTGAACCTACACTGCACTCCTTCAATAGTAAGAATGTCCTTCCTCAAATTAGGAGACCAAAACTGTACACAATACTCCAGGTGTGATCTCACCAGGGCCCTGTACAACTGCAGAAGAACCTCTTTGCTCCTATACTCAACTCCTCTAGTTATGAAGGCCAACATGCCATTAGCTTTCTTCACTGCCTGTTGTAACTGCATGCTTACTTTCAGTGTTTAAGAAGGAACTGCAGATGCTGGAAAATCGAAGGTACCCAAAAATGCTGGAGAAACTCAGCGGGTGCAGCAGCATCTATGGAGCGAAGGAAATAGGCAAAGTTTCGGGCCAAAACCCTTACTTTCAGTGACTGATGTACTAGGACACTCAGGTCTCGTTGTCCTGGGTGTCCCTTCCTAACCTGACACCCTTCCCCTTTTCCTAACCTGACACCATTCAGATAATTATCTGCCTTTCCGTTCTTGCTTCCAAATTGGATAACCTTACATTTATCCACATTAAACTGCATCTGCCATGCATCTGCCCACTCACCCAACCTGTCCAAGTCACTCTGCATCCTCATAGCATCCTCTTCACAGTTCACACTGCCACCAGGCTTAGCGACAACTGCAAATTTGCTAATGTTACTTTTAATTCCTTCATCTAAATCATTACTGTATATTGTAAATAGCTGCGGTCCCAGCACCGAGTCTTGCGGCACCCCACCAGTCACTGCCTGCCATTCTGAAGTGACCCTTTAATCCCTACTCTTCAATCAATCAATCAATCAATCAGTTTTATTCATCACATTGCACATAAAGTGCAAGTGAAATGAATTTGTCAGCAGCGGTACAATGATAAAGAACACACAATACACAATAAAAATTTAACACAAACATCTACCACAGCATTCATCACTGTGGTGCAAGGCACAAAATTTGGCCAGTCCTCCTCCATCTCCCCCCGTGGTCGGGACCAGAGTCCAGAGTCAGTCCAGGATCGGCTCTTTCCCACCGGAGACCGCGGCTTTAGGTTGGTGTAGGCCGCAGGTCGGCGGTCGAAGATTTAAAGTTCCCGCCGCAGCCAGAAGCACCGCAGACCGCAGGGCCGGCGGTCGAAGCTCCCCTCTAGGGGTGATGGTAAGTCCACGCCGGGTCCGCGGTAGAAGTTGGCTGCGGGCCGGCCGATGGAGCTTCTTCCCCCGGGTCCCCCACGAGGGATCCCGGGCTGTAGACGCCGCGCCAGCTGGAGCTCTGCAGACCGCGGCTTCAGGCTGCCGCGGTCCAACGAAATGGAGCGCTCCCCTCCAGCGAGCCCCAGCGAGGGCTCGCCCGCGCCACGCCGAGAGTCCACGCTGCGTCCGGGAAAGGCCGCCCGATCCTCGTTGTTAGGCCACGGAGGAGGCGACCTGGAAAAAGTCGCCTCTCCGTGGAGGAGGCGACCAAAACGGATTCCCCCTCACTGCCCCACACCACCCCCCACACAATACACACAAAGAAACACAAAAAACATACTTTAAAACATACTAAAAAAACAAAAAAAATTGGAAAAAACCGGACACGCTGCTGACAGGGCGCCGGCTTGCAGCGCCCCCACCGACTTTGTTTCCAGTCTGCCAACCAATTTTCTATCCATGTCAATACGCTACCCTCAATACCATGCACTCTAATTTTGCCCACTAATCTCCTGTGTGGGACCTTATCAAATGCTTTCTGAAAGTCCAGGTACACTACATCCACTGGCTCTCCCTTGTCCATTTTACTTGTTACATCCTCAAAAAATTCAAGAAGATTTGTCAAGCATGATTTCCCCTTTGTAAATCCATGTTGACCCGGACTGATCCTGTTACTGCTATCCAAATGCGCCGCTATTACATATTTGATAATCGACTCCACCACCGATGTCAGACTAACTGGTCTATAAATCCCTGCCTTCTCTCTCCCTCCTTTGTTGAAAAGTGGGATAACATTAGCTACCCTCCAAACCACAGGAACTGATCTAGAATCTATAGAACATAAAAAATGATCACCAATGCGTCCACGATTTGTAGAGCCACCTCCTTATGTACCCTGGATGCAGACCATTAGGCCATGGGAATTTATCAGCCTTCAGTCCCATCACTCTACCCAACACCATTTCTTGACTATATCTAAACTAGCTTCAATGAAATTTAGTCTGAAGAAGGGTCTCAACCCAAAACATCACTTCAGTCAGCAGAGGGTCTCGACCCAAAACGTCACCTATTCTTTTTCTCCAGAGATGCTGCCTGACCCGCTGAGTTATTCCAGCATTTTGTGTCTAGCTTCAATGACGCACACCTTTTTTAAATCTGCTTCAGGCTATGAATCACCAATGAGGGTCAATTAGTCAATTTAGCTCCAAAATTAGTACTTCCTGAATTTTCCACAATTATTTATCAGTATATTATTGAAGCTATTACCATATCATTGTATATATAACATTACTATATCAGACCACGTGGCCATCAGAATGTGCATATTTAGCAACCATATTCCATAGAATGAATCCTGGATGTGACTTGAAGGTGTCCTTTATTCAATGGCAGCTTGCATATCCAAATGCTTACTGCACTGATTTGAAAAAATGAGTGAAATAATCAGATCTACTCTATCCCAACCTGCTTCTTCTCAAGGCCTGAACCTGATACACTTTCAGCTGTCCTTGCTCCATTAAAAAAAATGGGAAAGTTAGACTGAGCTATTTTGTCTGGAGATTTATTTTGAATAAATAAAGATGGAAAAGAATTAGGGACACATGACAAGCAATAATTTGGAATTGCATTTTATGCTTCAGCCTTTTGTCAAATATGTCCTATTGGTATGGGTTTAAAATTCATGATTTAATATACTGTATTACGTATTGTTTATTGCATAATAAGTATGACAATTAGTAACAGCATTTTAAAATTATTAAATGCTGGAATATTAATAACTAGGATATATATGCAATGTTTGATGTTTTGAAACTGGCTACAATGATTTCAGTATAGTTTATGATTATGTGACATATTTATGAGGCAATATTAATATTGCATCGATGGAAACTACATTATATCCAACATTTTTTACGATTTACCTGGCATGAACAAAACTGCTGGCTACAAATGCTCTCCCTCACTCTAACTTGTAGTGGAATGCATGGTTGCTTTTCATGCTGCCAAAGGATTTAAACAAATCATTCTAAGTTGCTTTGAAATTGTTTTATATGGTTTATTCTATTGAGGTCATTCAGCCAAGTCTTGTAATCCTCTTGATTAAATAAATTATTGTGGCCATATTTGCAATAGATTTGCAATTTTTTTAACACAGATTTTTCTTTGCCATCTCTTTAACTAAGCTGAGAGATTTATGCTCCAAGTTGAGTATTTTATGTGTTTAGTCGTGGTGCTTTGGTATTCTATCACTGATGGAAACTTAGGTCTGCCTTGTTAGGAAAGTTTAATGTGAATGATTTCTCAATGTTCCATTTAATGGATTTGTTATTGTGAGCTGAAGTATGAAATAAAACAGTGGTAAACCGTATATCTGGCATTTATAGAAACACAGCATCAGACAGCGGAGAGCAGGTCCAATCTTCTTGTGATGTCTTTGCCAGCTCCTTGAAAAAGCTAACCAATTAGTCCCACTCCTCTGCTCTTTATCCAGAACCCCAGATACTTTTCCATCGATATATCTGTCCTTTTGAAAATTATCACTAAATATGCATTCCCTTTCAAGACAATGCATTTCAGATCAGTATAACTTGTTTTGTGAAAATAATTCTCATTTTTCTCTTGCATTTCTTCCTCATTATTTTTACTTCCATTTATTTAATAACCAAATACATTGTGGTACCTCTGAGATATTAGCTTGTGTCCAAGATGGCTGTCGGAAGGGAGAGTGTACGCTGGCGCGGTTTAGCTGCCGCTGCTCTCTCTTCACATTGTGTTTTTGATTTTTTGTCTTTGGAGCAAATTCTGTCTTTAATTTGTGTATTGGTGATGTCCTTATTATTTATTTTACTCCGACTATATGTTTTTTTTCTCTTGTTAATTTCTGTAAGGTGTCCTTGAGACTTTGAAAGGCGCCCGCATATAAAATGTATTATTATTATTATTATTATTATTATTATTATATTTCCAATATTACAACAGTTAGCATTATTTTAAAATGTATGTATTACGTAAAAACCTTTGGGGCATTCTAAGCCCATGAGTATTTTATTAAAAAAAACATTTATGTATTTATTTACAATAATAAAACTATTGTTTATAGATTGTAAACTTGTTTTAGTTTTTAAAATTGTAGCAGTCATTTTGTGCAGAATTAGGGTGAAGCGCAGATAAAGATCAACTGGAGCAAGGGAGGATTTATCTTAAAGGATAACTCCCAGATTTCTATTGTATCCAGAAATTAAAAATGCGACAGCGCTGATAACTTGGATTCTTTTGCTTTTAGCCTGGAAAGATGCAATCAATTAATCCATAACTTGAAGGACAGCAGGGTGAATTGTTGAACTTCCTATTTCAGCCAGTACCATGAAAATAGTGGATGATGATAAAATGGCCATTGCCACTGTCTACGTTAGTTAAGATTAGTTTAGTTTAGTTTAGAGATACAGCGTGGAAACATGCCTTTCAGCCCACTGAGTCCGCGCACAGCACACTAACATTTTCCTAGACTAGGGACAATTTACAATTTTACCAACATTAATTAACCTACAAACCTGCAGGTCTTTGGACTATGGGAGGAAACCGGAGCAGCCGGAGAAAACCCACACAGGTCATGGGGAGAATGTACAAAATCCGTACAGACAGCACCGTAGTCAGGATCAAACATGGGTCTTGGGCGCTGTAAGGCAGAGACTCTACCTCTGCGCCACTGTGCTGCACCAGTTCATTGTAGCCCAATGGTAATCTTGTCTGACATTACCACAGTGGCCAGAATAGCTTCCTTGGGTCAGGCAGAAGTCCAATTTAAGTTGCTGATCAGTGCCTTTGGTTTGATCACATCAATTTTATCTGGATCATGTGCCCTGCATGCACTGGCCATTGCAAAAGAAACAAGGGAAGTCCCCAGTGGCTCATTGAATCTGCTCCACCCTTCAGTGAGGTCATGGCTGATATATAAACTGACTCCAAACACCTGCCTTAACCACAGACCCTCCCCCATCCTTTTAATATATTTGGTTATAATAAGCTATCACTCAGATTAAAAATTAAAAATTGCAATTTTCATGTGTGTTTTGAAACTTCAACTCTGAAATGTCTGGTTCTGTTTTAGATTCCCCCCCCCCCTATTTTACAAAGGTAATTAGCAGACATTGTTCCCTGCAGTTATCTAATCAAATCCCCTTAATATCTTTAAAGGGTCCAAAATATCCCGCACTCCCTATTTAAAATCATATGCCTGCCCCTTGCTTGACCTCATCTGCCTCCTCCAGTTCATTAGTGTAGAGATACAGCATGAAAACAGGCCCTTTGGCCCACCGTGTCAATGCCAACCACATGTCTATGTCGCCCGTTCACACTAGTTCTATGTTTTCCCTCTTTCACATCCACTCCCTGCACATAAGGGACAACTTCACACAAGCCAATTAACTTAATAATCCACACATTTTAGGGATGTGGGAGAAAACCAGAGCACCTGCAGGAAACCCACATGGTCACAGTTGAGAAAGTGCAAACTCCACACAGACAGCACCCGAGGTCAGGATCGAACCTGGGTCTCTGGTGCCGTGAGGCAACAACTCTACCAGATGCACCACTGTGCCGCCCTGTTACTTCTTACATACTCTCTCAGTGCCTGGACATGAGCTAGACTATCCTATATTGAGACACCACCTGGGCACTGGGTTGATCTTAGAAGCTCAGTCTATTGCTGTTGCCTTCTGGTCTTGTCTAATGGAAGCCAGGCTGCCAGCACTATGATCGCAGGCAACCGTGATAGGGAAAATCCACCCTTTGTTTCTGAAGATCATTCTTTCACAAAGTACTGAAGTAATAGGTGTTTAGAAACTATAAACAGCAATTAGTAGGCTGTTAAAAAATATTTTCTTTTGCTTAAACCTGTCAAATTCGCGATCAAAGCTGTCTGTGAGTTAAAGTAAGCACAGGTGGGCTTTCACAAGTGTGATATTAGTCAACCTAAATTATTATCGCAATTACAGCAGAAAGCAACGATATTGAATGCATGCATGTGTACAATACCTTTAGTTTATTCAACATGCCAAGGCACTTAACAGACATTTAATGGGGGGGAAAATAGACCAACCAAAGTAGACAATAAAAACAGAAAATGCTGGAAATACTCAGTGGGTTTAGCAGCATCTACAGATGATGGAAAGCCCTTCAACAGATTTTTATTTTCATTTCGAAGCTAAAGTGTACATTAGAAGGAGCCACGTAGATTTACATGGAATCTACAGTGCTGAAACAGACTTCATTTGTCTGAAGAAGATTCCCGACCCTAAACCTTGCCTGTCCATTCCCTCCGTTGAGCCGTTGAGTTTCCAGCACTTTGTGTTCTGCTCCAAAACCAATGAGTCTATTGGGGTTTTACACAAATCACTCTCTCACATTAATGAACTTTTCCCAGACTGGCCCCATATTCATCTTTACCTTTCTCTCTTTCTCTCTGTCTCCGTTTCTCTATCTCTCTCTCTGTATTTCTGTCAGTCTGTCTCTCTGTCACTCTCCCTCTCCCTCTCCCTCTCTCCCTCTCGCACACTCTCAGTCTGTCTCGTTCTTTCTCCCTCTCTCTTGATGTGCCTCCCTTTTTGCTCTCTCTCTCCCCCTCTCTCCCCCTCTCTCCCCCTCTCTCTCACCCCCTCTCCTGCTTTCTCTCTCTCCCCCTCTTTCTCCCCCTCTCTCGCTCTCCCTCTCTCTCCCCCTCACTCCCCCTCTCTCTCTCCCTCCCTCTCCCTCTCTCCCCCTCTCTGCCCCCTCTCTCTCTGTCCACCTCTCTCTCTATCTCGCTCCCTCTCTCCCCCTCTCTCCCCCTCTCTCCCCCTCTCTCCCCCTCTCTCTCTCTCCCTCCCTCTCCCTCTCTTCCCCTCTCTCCCCCTCTCTCCCCCTCTCTATCTCCCCCTTTCTGTCTCCCTCCATCTCTCCCCCTCTCTCCCCCTCTCTGTCTCCCTCCCTCTCCCTCTCTCTCTCCCTCTCTCTCTCCCTCTCTTCCCCTCTCTCCCCCTCTCTCTCCCCCTCCCTCTCCCTCCCCCACTCCCTCCCCCTCCCACTCCCTCCCTCCCTCCCTCTGTCCCTCTCTCCCCCTCTCTCTCCCTCCCCCCCTCCCTCTCTATCTCTCTCTCTCTGCCTCCCTCCCTCCATCTCCCCCTCCTTCTCTCTCCCTCTCTCACTCTCTCCCTCTCTCCCTCTCCCTCTCCCTCCCTCTCTCTCGCTCCCTCTGTAGTCTCCTGGACAGTATGTGCTGCCAGGGTATGCAGATGGTATGACTGTGACTCTCTGCAAGAGGTGCCCGTCTTTCACCAAAATATCTCTCTCTTTCTACCTGTCTCTCCTTCTCTCTGTCCCTCTCTGTCTGTCCTTTCTGTATTTAACAAGATGTATCTTTAATGTTTCAACACCATTTTATGCAAGGGTGACCTCCACATTTTAACCACACTATCTGTAAAGAAATATTTCCTAAATTCTTTATTTGATCTATCAGTGATTAGCTAGAATAGATTCACCATGTCCGACATCAAATACATTCATAACTATGAAGATTTCTCACAGTCCTCAGCTCTCTTGGGAAGTATGCCTCAATTTGCTCCATGTTACATTATTACTGCTTTAATTCTAAGCAATCAAAAATGGGGATTATTTTTATGGGCCTTGAAGAATGTGATGTAAGTAACGAGTTTCGTAAGGAGGTTGCAATGATGTAGCCTGAGACAGCAGTGGACATGCTACCAACACTGGGACATATGGTATAGAGGATTGACAACAGATGAGAGTGGATAGAAGCTCTGTGGGACGAGGAGTTATGAACATGTTTCAGTTTAAACATTACAATGAGTATTTTAAATTGAAGAGACTGGGTGACTGGGAGCCAAGTAGGTTGGTTGGTAAGTGGTGAAGAAGGACTGAAGACAGGTCCAGACCCGAAACATGCATCAGAGGTTATGGGCAGAAGGCAGGAGAATATGGTTAGGAGGGAGAGATAGATCAGCCATGATTGAATGATGGAGTAGATTTGATGGGCCGAATGGCCTAATTCTACTCCTATCACTTATGACCTTATGAACATCACTTATCCTTGTTCTCCGGGGATGTTGCCTGACCCGCTGAGTTACTCCAGCGATTTTGTGTGGTTTTATAGTTAGTAAGTGGGTCCAGTTGCAGAATAAAATCCACAGATATTTTGACATCTGGAAGTTTTGAGAGGAAGTTAATAGGAAATGGGCCAGGATTGTTTAATGACAGGTAAAGGGGCTGTCCCACTTGGGCAACCTAATTGGCGAGTTTAGAAGAGTTTGAAAAAATGACATGTTGAAGACCTCCTTCGACTATGTAGAACACTTCCTTCGACCTCCTTTGACTATGTTGAAGACTAGCTTCGACTATGTTGAAGGCTAGCTTTGACTAGCTACAACTAGCTACCACTAACTTCAGGAAAATTGGACACCGAATAGTGGAGAGTGAAGACGACCTCCTTCGACCTCCCTTTGACTATGATGAAGACTATCCACGACTACCCTCGACTACCCTCGATTACCTACGACTAACATGATGACCTACTACGACCTACTATGACTAAACCCATGAGTAAAAATAGTGTTGATTTTTTCCATGGCGACCTTTTTTTACTCTAGGGCATTTTTAAACATATTGAAAAAAACGCCATGACCTAGCTGAGGCCTCGAGTACGCGGAAACCACTCTCGAGCATGAAGGGAAGTTACGAAGACCTCCTACGACCTCGTGTTGACTGTGCTGCGAGTATGAGTCGAGGGTAAACTCGCCAGAACTCACGGATTAGGTCACCCGCGGGACAGGCCCTTTAGTCTGGAAGTGATAAAGAAATATATGAGAGGTTTGGCAGCAGATAAAGCTAAGCCAGAGTATACGGTGTTGTAAAGGTAGAAGTCAATAATGGAGATGGGGTTGGACACTCAAATTGGTTGCAAACAGTTTTTGATGGAAAATGAGCAAGTACATGGGTTGAAAATAAAGCATCCAGACTTGAATAACGTCACTTCATTTCACTGGGTCAAAATCTGGTACTCCCAACCCAGAAGCTCTGAGTGTACCTCCACACCAAGAAATTCAGGACCACCAGCATCTCACATGGTGAATGTGCAATAACTTTGGACCCTGACAAAGATGCTCATATCGTGATATCAAAGTTTGAAGAAAGCGGGAGAGGAACTTAAGAAGAAAAATAACCCTGCTGCAATTAGAGATGCAATGATCTTGTGTTGTATCATTTTACTTAAACCTACAGGTAGCAGATTAAAGATTCACTAACCTTTTCAATGATATGTCAAAAGGCATGTTCCAGATTTTTAATGCCTGTTCAGAGTTCATGAATATACTCATAAGTTCATAATGCCCCTGTCCCACTTAGGAAACCTGAACGGAAACCTCTGGAGACTTTGCGCCCCACCCAAGGTTTCCGTGCGGTCCTGGAGGTTGCAGGTGGTTGCCGGAGGTTGCAGGTAGTGGAAGCAGGTAGGGAGACTAACAAAAACCTCCGGGAACCTCCGGGAACCGCACGGAAACCTTGGATGGGGCGCAAAGTCTCCAGAGGTTTCCGTTCAGGTTTCCTAAGTGGGACAGGGACATGAGTCCATAAGTTTTGGGAGCAGAATTAGGCCATTCGGCCCATCAAGTCGGCTCTGCCTTTTAATCATGGTTGATCTATCTTTCCCTCTCAAGCCCATTCTCCTGCCTTCTTCCCATAAGCCCTGACACCCTTACTAATCAACAACTCTCCTTACTCATATTGTTCCTTTGATTTCCTCTGGGTGAATAAGCTAGCCATTTAGAGGTTTACATACTGACCATATCAAACTTGACTTCATAATTGCATGAAGAATTTACTGCTCTATACTCAGGCTGATATGAATACTACTCTCACTAAATGTTACTGTTTAGTTTTAATTTCTTCTACTTTGCTCTCTTTTTTTCCATTGCCTAGAAGATTAATCTACTAACCTTTCCTCTCATAATTGAGCAGAGGCCAAGGTAGCCATGTTGTTCACTTAAGCACTCTTTTGGCATTGTGATTTATATTTGTTTGAGGCCAGGAAATCTGAAACCCATAAATTGATTGTGGTGTCATACAGGATCCATTAGGCTAGCCCTCAAAGCCAGCATAACTCCTTCATCCTACTCTGCAGCGAGGGCACTTAATTAGGTCATAATAACTCTGCTGGCTTAATGCCGTAAGACTATATTAGCAGTTAAATGACAAGCTATTTTTATTATGGCTCACAAATTTTATTGCAGATATATTGGAGGCAGCTTTTATATTAAATACACATGAGATGGCTGGCAAGAACAACATTGTATATGATGTTTTAAATTGGTAAAAAATAAACTGTACTTACACAGCATAAAGACATATTATTGGGCATTGGTGTACAAAAGAGGGTAAGCTTCTTAATGTTTAAGGTCCAAAATATTTTTGAGATACTTAAATAGTGCCCTGGTGCACGGATTTAAAGAATGTAGCTAACATAAGAATTATAAGCAGGAGTAGGCGGTTTGGCCTGTGTTTTTTAGTGAGATCATGGCAGATCTTTCACCTAGTGCCACTTTCCTGCATCCTTTAATTCCCCTGGCATCTATAAATCTATCAATCTCTACCTTGAATATACTCAGCTGCCAAACCTCTACATCCTTCTTGAGTAGGGAATTCCTATCCGAACCTCTGAGTGGGGAAACTTCTATACTTCTCAGTCCCGAATGGCCGACTTCTTATTTACCGTGGTTCTAAACGACCCAGCAGAAGAAACAATAACCCTCCATCTAACTTGTCGGATCTCATAATAATTTTGCATGTTTCAATGTGATCGCCTCTTCTAAAGTACAGCTCCAATCTGCTTAACCCTTTCTCATAGCACAACAACCCCTCCCAGCAATCAACCCAGTAAACCTTTATTGCACTCATATTGGAAGAAAGCAAGCAAGACGGGTGTCAGGTTTTATGGGGAGAAGTGGGGTTGAGAGGGAAAGATGGATCAGCCATGAATGAATTGCGGAGTAGATGTGATGGACTGAATGGCCTAATTCTGTTCCTATAACTTAAGAACTTATGAACTTATGAAATCTTTTTTTTATATGGGAAGATCAGTTTGCTGCACAATATTTCAGACATGGTCTCACCTAAGCTCCAAGTAATTGCAGAATTACATCTTTCCTCTTCAAGTCAAATCTGAATGCTGTAAAGGCAATATGCCCTTCATCTCCTCAACACGACCATTCAACATTGTATCAGCTACGAAAATGGATATTTTACACATGGTCCCCGTATCAAAATCATTGATATAGATTATTAATTGTTGGGTCCCCAGCACTAATCGACGTGTATCTCACTTTTCATAATCTCCCAACTGCAACTTTAAACCTTCTGAGACTTCCTTGCCTGCTCCACCATTCACTCAGGCAGTGTTCTCCAGATGTTAATCATCCTTTGGGTGAAAAATAATTCTTCCCCTCTCATTACACTAAAAGCTGGAGTAACTCTGCGGGACAGGCAGCATCTTTGGAGAGAAGGAATGGGTGACGTGGGGGCCTCATCTATGAGGGGAGAGGGGAACCTCCATTCCTTAAAGAATGAGGACATTTGCATCTTCTACACCTAAAACTCATGAGCCTTTGTTTAAGCATTTCCATTCCAGGAAAGTTTAACTACCCAACTTATCTATGACCTTTCTACCATGCCTCTCTGCTCCAAGGTATACAGACCCAGTCTATCCAGCCTCGTGTCATAACTGAATCATTCTATACCAGGCAACATCCTAGTAAATCTCCTCTGTACCCACTCCACTGCATTTATATCTATCCTACAGTGTGGCAATAAGAACTGTTTGCAATTTCCCAACTGTGGCCAAATCAAAGTTTGATTAAGTTTTACCATGACCTCCAGGGTCTTATATTTAGTTCAGTTTAGTTTAGTTTAGTTTAGTTCAGTTTAGTTTAGTTTAGTTTGGCTTAGTTTAGAGATGCAGCATGGAACAGGCCCATCGAACCACCGTCCATGCCAACCAACGATTACCCATACACTAGTTCTATGTTTTCCCACTTTGCATATCCTACACACTAGGGGCAATTTCCACCACCTAATTAACCTACAAACCTGCACGTCTTTTGGATGTGGGAGGAAACCAAGAGAATACCCACGTGGTCACAGGGAGAACGTACAAACTCCATTTAGACAGCATCCATAGTCAGGATCGAACCAGAGTCTCTGGCGCTGTGAGGCAGCAACTCTACAACTGCGCCACTATTATTCTACGCCCTAGCTAATGAAGGTCAATATTATGCATGTCTCTTCCATCACAATTCTATCTGTGCTGCCACCTTTAGCGATCTATGAACTCGCACATAGTGATCTATTCCTCAATACTCTCTCAGGCTCTACCATAGATGGCATTGTTCTACCTTTATTAGACCTCCTAAAATGCCTCACCTTGCACTCATCAGCATCAAATTCCATCTGCTCCACTTAACTTATCAGCTGATCAATATTGTGCTGTAACCTAAGACTCTCCTCCTCACTATCAACAACAACAGCAACTTTAATGTTTTAAATTCTCTTCCATAACCCTCAATTACTACTCCGTTTACCACATCCTCTTCGCACAGTAACCAACAATCTTTCTCATTCAGGATTCATACCTACAATCTACAGAAGACAAGGTGGAAGACAACTGGATTCTAGCCAATATGTGTAGGCAACATAGAGGTGGTAACCAACCTCCTAATAGCTGATGCAGCTGAACCCTGAACTGCTGCCATCAAGATTCTGGATGCCAGTATTCAGGTAGACTTGTAGCGTCCCCTACCAGCCTATCAATTTGTCCATTAACAGATTGTGAGGTTGTTGAGGTGTTGTTCGGGGAAGTTGCACTACTTCAATGCAGCAGGAACTTGAAGTGCATTCTCAGGAAGGTAGTCTGAAGAAGGGTCTCAAGTCTGAAGTAGGGTTCTGACCCAAAACATCACCTGTTCCTTTTCTCCAGAGATGCTGCCTGGCCTGCTAAGCTACTGCAGCATTTTGTGTCTATCTTTGAAGAGTCTGTAGAAGGGTTCTGACCTGAAATGTCACGTATTCCTTTTCTCCATAGATGCTGCCTGACCCGCTGAGTTATTCCAGCATTTTGTGCCTTTCTCAGGAAGGTAGTATTTGTTCTCAAATTCCGGCAACTCCAGCAGGGCCATCAGTTTGTCCGCCAGGCAGTCAGCTGATCAGTCAGCCGATCAAAGATGGGATTTCAAGACCTTTCAAGAACTTCTCAAGGTCATTCACCAGTCTTATAGTCAGCAGCTTTCCATCAATGCTATTGCAGCCATTGAGTACAGAATGCATATAGGAGCACTAGGCTAAGGAAAGGTACAAAACAAATAGGTACTAAAAGGCCTGTCCCACTTAGACGATTTTTTCAGCGACAGTCGGAAAATAGGCTGTCGCCACATGATCGCAGGGTGATGCGGGGTGACACCTGTATTGTCTCCTCAAGTGTCGTAACTTTTTTCTTGTCACTGCTGGATTTTGAAATGTTCAAAACCTTTTGGTGACAGTGGGCTTGACATTACCTGTCTTCTCCTGTCGTAGGTGCTGTCGTAGGTTGTTGTTGGTTGTCGCCCGGTGATGACCTCGGTGATTTCCATTGGCGACAATCTACGTCATCCTACGTCAACCGGCGACAGTACCGGCGTCAAGAGAAGCCTTCAGTTGTCGTCATTTGCCGCTGACAGGGTCGTAGCTTGTCGTAGCTTGTCGTGGGTCGAGGTAGGTTGACTTCAGTTGTCATATGTTGTTGCCTGTGTGGTTGAAGGTTGTCGTAGGTGTGGTCGTAGGTGGGTGTCCCAAGTCGCGAGGAATTGTGTCGCCGGTTGACGTAGCTTGTGTAGCTTGACGTCGACTAGGTGTTAGCTAGTCGTAGAGATTGTCGCAAAGTGTGTCCATTTCGGTGTCCCGCTGCGACTGTGACTGTCGCCGGCAGTCGCCTAAAAAATCGCCTGTGGGACAGGCCCTTAAGAGGTTCAACACAGATGATTATTTTATGATTCCATACATTTTAGCATGCTTATCAATACATTTAGTTAGGAATATTTATTGTGCAAGGGTTTTTCTGTGCACTGTGGAGAGGTTGCTGGATGCCCTGCAAAAGCCTGTACGCAGGGCCGGACGCAGCCTGCAGCGGCACAGAGTGGTGGAGCAGCGGTGGAGGACAGCAATGGCTATGCTTGACCAGCCGACCCTGCAATGTCGCCAGGACAATGAGTCCTTTGGCCAATTTCTCTTTTGTTAAATTTAGCCATTGCCTGACACTTCTGTGCTCTGAATGTGACATGCCACTTATCAGCCCAAGGGTTATTTCAAACTTTTGCATACATTGTGAACTGTTACATTTTCCGAGGCACTGCAATCAGAATTAAAGATTTCTGTTTCAGACATGTGTCGAAAGGAAGGTATTTGATGAGGCTTCTGGTGAAGCTTGGCCCTGGGACTCTGCCACAATGATTTCCTGCAGTGATATCCTAGATGTGGAATGGTTGTCCTCCAACAATCACTTCTGTTTGTAAAATACAAAGTGCTGGAGTAACTCAGCAGGTCAGGCAGCATCTGTGGAGGGAATTAATTCATCAGCCTCGACCCGAACCATTGCCTATCCACTCCTCAGACTCTCAGTCTGAAGAAAGGTCTCGACCCGAAACGTCACCTATTCCTTTTCTCCAAGGTTGCTGCCTGACCCGTTGAGTCACTCCAGCATTTTATGTCACAATTCTCAGTCTGAATAAGGGTCTCGACCAAAACCTTTAAGAATAAGGAGTAAGCCATTTGGAACGGAGACGAGGAAACACTTTTTCTCACAGAGAGTGGTGAGTCTGTGGAATTCTCTGCCTCGGTGGAGGCAGGTTCTCTGGATGCTTTCAAGAGAGAGCTAGATCGGGCTCTTAAAAATAGCGGAGTCAGGGGATATGGGGAGAAGGCAGGAATGGGGGGGGGGGGGGGGGGAGTACTGATTGGGGATGATCAGCCATAATCACATTGAATGGCGGTGCTGGCTCAAAGGGCCGAATGGCCTACTCCTGCACCTATTGTCTATTGTCCAAAAAGTCACCTATTGCTTTTCTCCAGAGTTGCTGCCTGACCTGTGTTACTCCAGCATTTTGTGTCTACCCCACACAGATACTGCCTGACCCAGTGAGTTACTCCTACACTTTGTGTTTTACTCGAGATTCCAGTATCTGCAGTTCCTTGTGCCTGTATCACTTCTATTACCAGGACTTAGGGGACCTGAGCAAAAAGAGTTTAAGCAGCCTAGGATTGTTTTCTTTGGAACGCAGGAGGCTGAGCGATGAACTTATAAAATCATGAGGGGAATAGATAAGGTGAATGCACAATCTTTTATACCGGACATATAATAGGACATACTGTATGTTTTGGGTGAGAGGGGCAAGATTTAATACGAATTTGAAGGGCAAGGTTTTCATTCAGAGAGTGGTGGATATATGGGATTGAGATGCTAGGGGAGGTAGTTGAGACAGATACTAAAAAACATTTAAAATATACATGGACAGGTACATGGATAGGAAAAGTTGAGAGTTATCTGGGTCAAACATTGGCAAATGGGGCTAGTTTAGATGGGGCAATTTGGACGCTGTGGAAGAGTTGGACTGAAGGGCCTGTTTCTCTGTTGTATGACTCTATATGACTCTATTGTACTCTGATGCTTAATTACCTAAGTTTTACCAATGCATTGACCTGCGTGGCCCATACTCTGGGCAGGCGCTAATTGAATGATGAGGATGTTCTGCAGTAAGGTAAAATTGACAATATTGCTAATTGAGTGCAGTCAATGAAATCCTTTACCGACAATCCTAGCAAAGGATCTGCAGCCTATCTATCCTTGGCAAGGGGGTATAAATTCGTTCTCATTGAGCAGAAGGACAGAGCAGTGAACGGCAAACTGTGATGTGTTGGAAACATCTCCAGAGTCAGCTAAGTAGCAGCTGCACATATAAACAATTAAGAGAGGAGGTTAACTCGAAAATTGAGCTTCAAAATGGCAAATCTTGTGTTGAAGCAGTATTGTACCTTGATCCACATTCTAACTTTCCTGTGGATACAAGGACCTGCAGATGCTGGTTTACCAATGAAGACGTTTTGGGTCGGGACCGTTCTTCAGACCTTCTTCCTGACCTAAAATGTCACCTATCCATGTTCGCCAGAGATGCTGCCTGACCAGCTCATTTACTCAAGTACTTTGTGCCTGTTTTTTATCCTAACTTTCTAGCTCAGCACACTTAAAGCGAAACATTTATTTAAGGACTTCCCCAACATGGCATTTGTTAGAACTCACAGCACATAGGAGTGCTCACCATAAATGTGTAAGAAGGAACTGCAGATGCTGGTTTAAACTGAAAATAGACACATAAAGCTGGAGTAACTCAGCAGGACAGGCAGCATCTCTGGAGAGAAGGAATGGGTGACGATTCGGGTCGGGACCCTTCTCATGAGATGCTGCCTGTCCAGCTGAGTTACTCCAACGTTTTGTGTCTATCTTCGGTGCTCACCATATATAGTGTTTTCGAGTTCAAAGAAGACTCACAGCATCAGCCTCAGAAGAAGAAATGGTTGAAAGCTTCTAGTTCCTAGGAGCAAATATCACCAGCAACTTGTCCCGGACCAGCCACATCGAAACAATGTTAAAAATAGCACACAAACGACTCTACTTCCTTCGAAGGCTTAGGAAGTTCGGCAAGTCCCTGACAACCCACACCAACTTCTTCAGATTCGGTGTAGAAAGCATCTTATCAGGATGCATCACAGCATAATTTGGGAACAGCTCCATCCAAAACCACAAGAAATTGCAGAGGATTGTAGACGTGACCCAGACCATTACGCAAACTAACCTCCCTTCCATTGACCAATCTACCCTTCACTCTGCCTCGGCAAGTCCACCAGTATAATCAAGGATGAGTCTCACCCCGGACATTCTCTCTTCTCCCCTCTCCCATCGGGCAGGAGGATCAGAAGTGTGAAAAAGCACACCTCCATATTCAGGGACAGTTTATTTCCAGCTGTTATCAGGCAACTGAACCATCCTATCACCAACTAGAGAGGGTACCAGGACGCGGTGTCAAAGAACGAGAAGCCGAAGCAAAGAAGTGGAAGCCAAATAACCGAACGGAAACAAACCTGAAAAGCCAACTAACCGAAAGGGCGGGTCGCCTAAAAGCAAACTCACCGAAAGGCCACTCTGCAGAAAAGCTAAATAACGGATATGACGTTGCCGGAGGGCGGGACTTGTCAGCGATTGGTCCAGACCCCCGTGTCCATCACATCACTGGCCGGTGGAGACGGGAGGGTGGGAGTCATTTTCCCCACACAAGCCATATATAGTGGGGGCACTCTGAACCCGAGCACCAAGTTGTAAGTGGCCGAAGGAGCGCATCCCCCGGGGCAGCCCCCACTCTCCCATGGCCACCGCCGCCCTCCACCTCGTCTCCCCCGTGCGGCCGCACTGTGACGGGCTGTCGGTCGCCAGCGCACACACATGGGGCTGGTTGGAGCAAAGGTGTGGGACAGGCTGGTCCCTCCGCCAACCGAGAGTCACTGACCACGATGCACCGCCACAAAAGGAATGAGTGGCGTTTCGGGTCGAGACCATTCTTCAGACCGGAAGACTTCAGACCAGGGTTGGGGTCCGATGGCAGTGCATCATGGTCAGTGACTCCCATAGTTGGTGTCACACCTTGCATGATGAAAGATTGTTCCTTTATTTGGGTTGGCACAGTGGCTGTGGTAGAGTTGCTGCCTAACAGCATGAGAGACACGGGTTCGATCCTGACTACGGGTGCTGCCTGAACGGAGTTTGTACATTCTCCCTGGGACCGCATGGGTTTTCTCCAGTTTCCTCCCAATTTCCTACAGTTTCATCCCACACTCCATTGACGTACAGGATTGTAGAAACATAGAAAATAGGTGTAGGAGGAGGCCATTCAACCCTTCAAGTCAGCACCGCCATTCAATATGATCATGGCTGATCATCCAAAATCAGTACCCCGTTCCTGCTTTCTCCCCATATCCCTTGATTCCTTTAGCCCGAAGAGTTATATCTAACTCTCTCTTGAAAGCATCCAGTGAATTGGCCTCCGCTGGCTGCTGTGGCAGAGAATTCCACATATTCACAACTCTCCGGGTGAAAAAGTTGTTCCTCATCTCAGTCCTAAATGGCCAACCCTTTATTCTTAAACTGTGACCCCTGGTTCTGGACTCCACCAACATCGGGAACATTTTACCTGCATCTAGGCTGTCCAATCCCTTAAGAATTTTATATGTTTCTACAAGATATCCTCTCATCCTTCTAAATTCCAGTGAATATAAGCCCAGTTGATCCATTCTTTCATCATATGTCAGTCCCGCCATCCCTGGAATTAACTTGATTAGGTTAATTGGCTTCAGTAAAAATTGTAAATTGTCCCTAAGTGGGTAGGATCGTGCTAGTGTACGGCTTGATCGCTGGTTGGCGCGGACAAGTTGGGCCGAAGGGCCTGTTTCCGCTCTGTATCTCTAAAGTTTAAAGTCTAAAGTCTGTCCTGGGATGGGATAGTAAAGTAAAATCTAAAGTAAAAGATAAATCTATAATTTAAACTTAAATTACAGCACTGGAGCAGGACTTGAGCAGGTACAGTACTAATGACGGAGAAGTGACCTTGACTCCGAGTGACTAACATTTTGAATGGATTTAACAGATTTAATGGATTACAGGAGTGATGATGACAATCTTTGCATCATTTCGGAAATAATTAGATAAGCTAAATATGCAATCTTGACTTATTGTTGTTAAAAATGCCTACTTGTTAATGACGTAGGAAGGAACTGCAGATGCTGGTATAAATCGAAGATAGACACATAAAGCTGGAGTTACTCAGTCGAGACAGGCAGCATCTCTGAAGAGAAGGAATGGGTGACATTTCGGGTCGAGACCCTTTTTCAGTCTGAAGGAGTGTCTCGACCCGAAACGTCACCCATTCCTTCTCTCCAGAGATGCTGCCTGTCTCGCTGAGTTACTCCAGCATTTTGCGTCTACGTACTTATCAATTATCTTGAGAACACAGTTACAGCAATTATACGTTTCATCAAATATTACCTATGCCTATTTTGTTTGGACCTTACCTAAAATGTACAATAAACATTAAAAAATAGATATGCAGAAAAATATATATTATTTCTTCTGGTAATTTTCAAAATCAATGGGAGCTTTCTTTCCAGGAGGGAAAGATAGCTTAAGCTAATTAAACATATATTTTTATTTTTTATAACAATATTATTTGCTTTCTTGTGAATTGTGTTGAGAACCAGCAGTTGTTCTTCCACAACTCTTGTCTATCAATGAGGACCAGGGGTTCAGTAGGGTAGGGCTTAACTTCTTGAAGGTCAAGGGTGGGGAGACAGATGTTGCTTCACTCCCTCTCACACCTGAGCTATGAGGGGCACTTGTCCAGAATTAGCACCAGGAATAGGTCTCACCAGCCCACTCACTGCCCCTCACGAGTGGTGGCAGGCTGATTCCCCAAACTCTCTATGGACTGGCCACCTTGTTAAGTTTAGTTACAACACGGAAACAGGCCCTGTGGCCCACTGAGTCCACGCAGACCACAATTACCCGTACATTAGTTCTAACCTACGCACTAGGGACAATTTTTACTGGAGACAATTAACCTACAAACCTGCATGTCTTTGGAATGTGGGAGGAAACCGGAGCACCCGGGGAACACCCACACAGTCATGGGGAGAACGTACAAACTCTGCACAGACAGCACCCGTAGTCAGGTTCGAACCCGGGTCTCCGTCGCTGTAAGGCAGAAATTCAACCGTTGCACCACGTTGTCACCCCAATCATGCCCACCATTCTGGCCACTCTCCAATGGTCACTGACTCCACATGCATCAATTCCTCCATACCCACCCGTGTGTGTCGCTGCGATATCGCTCACACTCCATCCTGAACAGGAGCGCAGTGAGGATAGGAGAGGGTCGGGGTGCGAGATATTGAATTGGACAACACTTGGACCAGAAATATTGCCACAGAAATCTAATGTTACAGAATCTGTAATTTTCTGCAAAATTTCAATTTAGGCAGACCAGTTGCATTTTGTAAATGGCTGAATTTCACCTCTATTATAATAGTGTTAGTCTATGAATGCTTTGGTTCGTTCTGCTCATAGTACACTAAACTAGATAGGTTTTACAGCAAGACCTTTGCAAATATAAAGAAATGAACTTTGTTATGGTTACTTGGTGTCCATGGCAATGATTTAGAATTTCTATTTGCTTTTGGCTAGACATAGACATTCAGTAATTACGCACTGTGACCACAATTTCCTCTTTTTCATTATTGTCAAACGCATAACATCTTCCCCACAGCCCCGCTGAAAGTAACCACAACAGAATCAATGCAGAGTAGGAATGAGTGTGAAAATCCATAGAGGATCAAGCTGAAGAAAGACATGGCGAGTCTGTTAACATTCTCTGTTGAAAATGTGTTCCCACATAGACTGCGCCAACATGTTCTAATGACTGTGAATTAATTGGCCAATATAAGAAAAAACATTTAATACTTATCTGGCTATTCATTTTCTTAAAACTGTTAAATCTCTAACTTCTTCCAGTTCTGTGAAAGGTCATTGAAGAGAAATGTTAACTGTTTCTCTACCGGGAATGTTGCCTGATATACTACATGGTTTCCATATACTATGCATTTTACTTTAGAATTAATACGTTAAGCTGCGCACAATGTAATGGAACTTCTTTATTTCCACACTGTGATTCCACATCCCTTCCCATCTGTTGTATTGTCTCCAGCCCAGAAAACTGGCTTCAGAATGATAGAACTCATCACAAATCACAACACAAAGTAAGACTTCTCTGTTTCCATGGTCCAACAGTCAACTGTAACAGCATATCCTTACCGGTTCCACCAGTAATACTTACTCTTCAGTGACATTGCCAATCCTTTAGAAATTCCCTTCTTCTGCAGAACCTTGCCATCTCCTTGAAATTAAATCTTACCTCTTCAAATATATATTTGCTGCCTCTTCATCTACCCCCTTCCCACCCTGTAATCCATCTGCCATCCTAAAGCTCTTAACAGAGCTCCAAGCATTTACATAATGGGCACTGCGGGGATATAGATTATTAATACCACATTTACAAATCTAGTGTGAACTGCAGATGCTGGTTAACACCGAAGATAGACACAAAGTGTTGAAGAAGGGCCTCTACCCGAAACGTCACCTATTCCTTTTCTCCAGAGATGCTGCCTGACCTGCTGAGTTACTCCAGCACATTTGTGTCTGTCTTTACAAATCTAAAGGCTTCTCAGTACAAGTTGTAAGATTCTAAACAGTGGTTTTAAAATTAGTCCAAAGATCTACTTTGGTGACATTGGTCATTTTCCAAGAAGTCTTGGTTGAACTATATTCTCTCACGATTCTCACCTCCACGGCCCTATACCAAGGGGTAAGTGTGGAAGAAGCTCACCAATATGGCTAATAAATTGTCACTAGTAAATCCTCGGAGATAGAAGCCTTTGTATGAAAATCATAGATTCAAAGAAATGTGCAGGACCGAAATTGCCCCTTTGGTCCACCTTCCCCACATCGACTATGATGCCTGTCTACAATAATCCCATTTGCCTGCATGAGGCCTGTAACTCGCTGCACCTTTCCTATCCAAGTACTTATCCAAATGCCTTTTAAACATCGCAATTGTATCTGCCTTCACCATCTCCTCTGGCAGCTCATTTCAAATATTCACCACTCACTGTGTGAAAATGTAATCCCTCAGATTTCCTTTAAATTTCTCCTACCTTACTTTAAATCTATGCCCTCTAGTTTTTGACCCGCTCGTCTTGAAAAAAAATATTCTGACTATCTACCCTATCTATGCCGGCTTACAGTATTATAAACCCCTATAAGACACTTCTCAGTCCTCCTGTGTTCCAGTGAGAACAATCTTGCCTATTTAATCTCTCTTTATAACTACAGCCCTCCATTGCAGTTAACATCCTAGTAAATCTATTCTGCCTTCTCTCTATTGCCACCACATCCTTCATGTAGCAAAGTGCCAGCACTGCACACAATACTCTTGAGTGCTGTCGAAACAATATTTGATGCAACTGAGCAAGATAATGTTAACAAAAATTACCTGTTGTTTTTCAGATATGAAAGTATTCACTTGTAAGAAATCTTGGATTTGATACTCAATTTATCAAGAATTATGAAATTACAGAGCAAAACCAGCAATTTGGCCATGAGGGAGAATTTGGGCAGAAAGCCCCAATTACTACTATCCTTTGGATTTTTAAAGAGGTTTAGAGAAGTACAGCATGGAAAACAGATCCTTCAACCATTGATCACCCATTCACACTAGTTATCTCACAGACACCATGGGGCAATTTACAGAGGCCATTTAACCTGCATGAGGAAGCCAGAGCACCGAAGGAAATTCACGTGATCACAGGGAGAACGTGCAAACTCCATTCAGAGAGCACCCAAGGTCAGGATCGAACCCAAGTCTCTGGTCAAGGTCAGGATCGAACCCAAGTCTCAGTCGTATACAAGCAATGCATGTTGAAGTCAACAGCTGCTGTGGGCAGCAGATGCGTCCAACTTACAGTACGATACGAAACAATAGAACTTAATTTTTTCCAGGAGGGAAATTGATCTGCCAACAGTCATAAAAACACAAAATACACAAAACGCAAAGTACACGAAACATGAAATTAAAGTGACGAGAGGAAAGGCTTGGGGGAGTTGTAAAGTTTGATAGCCACAGGGAAGAAGGATCTCCTGTGGTGTGTTTTACTGCATCTTGGTGGAACCAGTCTGTTGCTGAAGGTACTCTTCAGATTGACCAGTGTGCCAAGGAGGGGGTGAGTTGTACTGTCCAAGGTGCTCCACAGTTTGAGGAGCATGCTACCCTCCAAGACCATCTCGCATGAATACAACTCCGTCCCCAGGATGAAGCTAGCCTTCCTGATGAGTTTGCTGATCCTATTGGCCAATTGATCCAATTCTGCCGAATGTGAGATAATTATACATTTATTTTCCACAAATTATAATACTTTTTATTTGCTTCTCTCTCCTGTGTGTGTCCAAACATTATTTTAATTTATATATTTTGACCACATTTAGAAAAGGCATGGTCAAGCTTTGAACAGTTACACATCACTGCTATCCTGGTCTGAGTTTTTTGAGTGTTGTAATTTATAAAATAAATTGACATCATCAGTGTTTTAGTAAAGGCCACTTGGTAACAAACGGGCCTGAAGCCAGGATTAACATGTTAACTTAATGTCTGTCAACCTGTCACTAAAATATTTATGTTACTTTTGACCGCTTACATTAAAAACCCATTAACCTGGGATTAGATTCTCGCTAGTGAGTGTGATTTCACAATATAGCAAGGTACACCCACCTCGCCATTGTTTGTATGGTAAATAAGTTAAAATGGGGGACATTACACGTTAACATATCATGTGTCATTCAGCAGTTCTAAAGAATCTATCGAAAATAAGGTAGAAATCAAGATTTCAAAGTACAGAAAATTTGGATCACTGTTTGTTCGTGACTTAGTCATTTTATTCGAGGTGCATTTTACCGTTATCCTCTGTGGGACTTGCACATACTTGCCTGAGGAACCACAGACTAGATTTATGGGTACAAACTTATCCTGAGGGTGTATTGGCAAGGTGTTTGGCTAAATGCTTTTTTTTTTTTTTGTATTTAGTGCCAACATCTTACTCATTCATTGCAACAAAGGGGCAAAAGGTGAATTCAGTAACTGCTGGGAGCACTAAATCTTTCAAATGGGGAATTCAAAAGAAACCTTTACACAAGGACTGTGATGAAATTGTAGAACACACTCCCACAGGAAAAAGAGGTGAAAAGAAATAAAATAAACTTAGATAAACACATCAACAAGAAGGGAAAAGAGTGTTATGCTGGTGGAGTTAAATGTGATGATTGAAAGGATGCTTGAGTGGAGAATAAATAATGACTTAAGATGTTATGGATCATATGGCCTATTTCTGTGCTGCATATTCTTTATGCTTAGTTGGAAACACTTTCTGAGTCAAGAACTCTGGATAGTTACCTTGGAGAAACGAATACATGCCAAAACTCCAAATAAAACTCAGGGCGGCACAGTGGTGCAGTGGTAGACTTGCTACTTTACAGCGCTTACAGCTCCAGAGACCCGGGTTCGATCCCGACTACGGGCGCCATGTCTGTACAGAGTTTGCATGTTCACCCTGTGACCGTGTGGGTTTTCCCCAAGATCTTCGGTTTCCTCCCACACTCCAAAGATGTACAGGTTTGTAGGTAAATTGGCTTTGGTATAAATGTAAAAATTGGTCCTAGTGTGTGTAGGATAATGTTAATGTGTGGAGATCGCTTGTCAATGTGGACTCGGTGGGCCAAAGGGCCAGGAATTAAAAAAAAAAAATTTGATCCAATTATTATGGCCTCATCTCTAAACTAAACTAAACTAAAATAGATGTGTAACAGTGCAACAAAAAAAACCCAACAGTTAGTGACTGCAAAAAAAAGGTGCTTACTGAAGGACTCCGTGGGCTGAAGGGCCTGTCTCCATGCTGTATCTCTAAACTGGTGTGGTTCAATGACAAAAAAATTGGTGAGAAATTGGTGGGGACATGGGGCTTGATGGGAAATCAAGTGGAAAAATGGAATTGATGTAAATGGGTGCATCATGGTTGGTGCAGATGTCTGGGGACTGAAGGGCCTGTTTCCATGCTATGTGACTATTCTATATGTACTCACAAACCATTGGAAGCAATTTATTTGCAGTCTTTTATTTTTGCTTTATCATCTGAAGGTGGGGATGCTACTATGCATGAATATAAGTTATGACCATAAGTCTGATGGCTCTGGGCCTGTATTCACTGGAGTTTGGAAAGATGATGGAGGATCTCATTGAAACCTACCGAATAATAAAAAAGCCTGGATAGAGTGGATATGAAGAAGATGTTTCCAGTAATGGGAGAGTCTAGGACCAGAGGGCACAGCCTCAGAATAAAAGGTTGTATCTTCAGAAGGAGATGAGGAGGAATCTCTTTTGCCAGAAGGTGGTGAATCATGGAATTCATTGCCACAGAAGGCATTGGGGGTCAAGTCATTGGGTATTTTTAAAGCGGAGATTGATAAGTTCTTCATTAGTAGGGATGTCAAAGGGATGTCAAAGGTTACGGTGAGAAGGCAGGAGAATAGGGTTGAGAGGGGAAAATAGATCAGCCATGATTGAATTGAAGAACAGACTTAATGGGCTAAATGGCATAATTCTGCTCCTATCTCTTATGGTCTTATGTGAAACAGAGGATCATAGATATAGCCAGAACAGTCATTTTAAGCATGCCATAATACCCGAGCCAGTTTAGTTAATTGTCACGTGTACCAAGGTACAGTGGAAAGATTTTGTTGTGTGCTAACCAGTCAGCAGAAAGACAATACATGATTACAATCGATCGATTTACAGTGAAAAGATACATTGCCAACTGCAAAATACTGAGTGTTATGGAGCACTGGATTAGCGTATCAGCATTTTATGGGCCTTGCCCCTGATTTGAATCTTGAATCTGAGGCATCACTGATTTCCTCATTTCTGCTGTTTTCACATCGGGAATTCACATCGCATTATTAATGTTGTCGCAGCTGCCATTATCAATTTTACTTGGTGAGTTAAAAATAACAAACTTGAATAAAGGGAAAAGCTTCACAGTCTGTTATCTTGGAATTGGTTCCGCCAACGCAACTGTTCTCAAAAGGAACATGTTGCTGACTAAATTTCTAACATTATCTTGAAAGACTCGCAATAGAAAAAAGAGAGCGTTACAATATAACTTAAAATCATTTATTTCTACTAAGGGAATGTTGGAAACTATTAATTTTAACCAAATTTAGAGTGAAAAAAGGAGCACGTTTTAACATTAGTTATTTTGCTAATTAGTATATCATTAATAACAAACAATATCTAAAATTAACCTATAAACACACAAAGGCTTTATAACATTTCTAAGGAAATGCTGATAAAATACTCAGCTTTATTTTTCAGTGTATTTTTAGGAGGATGATAAGTTGGGCAAGTGGGCTGTGGAATGGTTAATAACGTTTAATGCTGAAAAGTGCAAGATTTCATTTAGTTTAGTTGTTTAATTTATTTTAGCTTAGTTTAATTTAATTTAGTTTAATTTAGTTTAGTTTAGTGATACAGCATGGAAACAGGCCCTTCAGCCCACCGAGCCCACGGCTACCATCAATTCACCGTACACACTACTTCTATGCTATCCCATTTTCTCTTCCACTTCCTACACACTAGGGACAATTTTACAGAGGCCAATTAATCTACAAACCCACACATCTTGGGGATGTGGGAGAAAACCAGAGCACCCAGAGGAAACTCAAGCAGCCACAGGGAGTTTGTGCAAACTCCACAGACATCACCCAAGGTCAGGATTGAAGCCGGGGCTCTGGCGCTGTGAGCTGACATTTTGGAAAGTAAAACCAGGGCAGGACCTAGGCAGTGAATAGCAGAGCCGTGAGGAGTGTTATAGAGCAGAGGGAATAGATAGACTGAATGCACAGAGACTTTAAACCAGAGTAGGGGAATCAAGAGTAGGGGAATAAGCTGCCATAGGAGGTAGTTGAAGCAAGTACTATGACAGCATTTAAAATAAATTTGGACAGGTACATCGAAAGAAAAGGTTTAAAGGGATATGGGCCTTAACATGGGCAGGAACGGATGGTGTAGATGGGGCATCTTAGTTGGCGTGGCCTAGATGGGCTGAAGGGTCTGTTTCCCTGCTCCATGACTACATGACTATGACTCTATGAGCAGTTAAATATCTCTTTAAAAAATATTTCACCCCCACCAGATTCACTGTCCTCACAGTTTTTTTTTTATAGCTGTGAGTTCAGGTTGGGCACTTCCTGATTTTTATCATATCTTAAACCAGAGTACTGGTCACAGCAGGGAAGTAATAACCTGGGCAATCAAAGATCCCGTTTCTCTTCCCTCCACTTGGAAAAACAGATTTAGACTTCACTCACTATGGGGGAGAAAGTGAGAATCTAAAACTGCAGTGAGCTGTGAAGGCAAACTGACATTCTACAGCTTTGCACTGAAGCATATTGGAGCCGGGTCTCTGGCACTGTGAGGCAACCACTCTGCCAACTGTACCACTGTGCCGTTCCTCAGGTTTTGCATTTTGGAAAGTAAATATGTAAAAGTGCACTATACAATTTTTACTCTGACGATAGAAGACAAGTTTATGATGAAGCTGTGCGACTATTTAAATACAGTATTCTGGGCAAGTTGCTGAAACAAAACACGGAAATGTTGAGGCACTGTGGGTGGTGCAGTGTAGACCTATCTCTAACATTAGAGAAGCACTGGTCAGAGTTGGACCTCTTAGCCTGGAGGGCAAATGCACTAGAGTTAATCTTGTGGAGCTGTTTAAGCAAACCCTGATTCTTTTCAGCTTTTACTCCTTTACTGATAATTAGAAAAATAAAATAAAGTGAGACTTAAAACTTTTTTTTTTAACACAAATAAACTTCAGCATTGGCAACATATTTTAGCATTACAACCATTACTTTGCTTTTAAAATGCAAATTTTATTCATAGGTTACTAATCAATTGCATATGGATACTAAGTCAATGAAACAAAAATCAAGGATTAGTAAGAACGGGGCACAATGGACAGCTTTGAACATACAGGTAATATTTATTGTAAAAAGCAAATTTCTTTACATTTGCCACCAGTGGTTTTTTTAAGACAAAATCATTTAGTCAGATAACGATAATACATGAAAAGCAATTCTTAACTAAAGCAAAATTAACACCAAAAAAAAATCAAGCCCAATAAATAATCCATCTGAAGTACTAATTTGAAGAGAATCGATGTAGAAGCATGCATTAATACTAATAAAATTATAATTAATGTAACAAGGGCCCTCCTCTTAAAGAAAGAGATAATAGAGGTAAAAATCCTCGAATCTTATAAAATGCAGCAATTGGAAATAACTCGAATGATCCTATGTTTGGATTAAGTTGAATAATTTTGTTCATCCTTAAATAACTTGAAATATTGGTGATGCAAGATGTTTAGACTTTCTTCACCATGAATATTTGGAATTTTACATGCAAGACACATATCTAATTTTATCGCTTTGGCTTCCTCTCATTCACTATGGAAATTATAAAGGGGCACATACCTACCTCTGTTTTGGATCTGCCAGTACCGCTCAGCTCCAGGCCTTTTTACAACTCTGGTTCGCAAGAATTCAAATCCAGAATTTAAGGGGAGAGTGATTGTCTTTGAATTGAATGCAGGACGCGTATGTACTCAAGGGACTTTAGTTTTATTTTAGTTTCGAGATACAGAGCGGAAGCAGGTCCTTCGGCCCACCGAGTCCACGCCGACCAGCGATCCCTGCACACTAACACTATCCCACACACATTTGGGGCAATTTTACATTTTATATCAAGCCAATTAACATACAAACCTGTACGTCTTTGGAGTGTGGGAGGAAAATGGAGCTTCCCAGAGGAAACCCACGCAGGTCATGGAGTGAACGTATAAACTACTTGCAGACACCACCTATAATCAGGATCATGCCTGGGTCTCTGGTGCTGTAAGGCAGGAACTCTATCACTGTGCCAGCATGCCGAACAGTAGTAACGCTAAATTCAGTGGGGATCAGGGGGAAGAAACCTCCCTGACAGCTGGAAGTATCCAAAACACAAAGGCAGGGCATTTAGAAGTCAATCATCTCATTTGCTCAGCATATTGTCCAAGCCAACCATTTTTGAATGCCACATCTATAAACTTATAATGGCTCAGGAGGAGGCCATTCAATCCGTTGTGCTTATGTAATTTCTCAGTAGAGCAATCCCATCAGTCTCATTCACCTTTTATTTTCCCCTCTTGCTTTGTAATTAATTTTCTCACACATGTCTGTCAACACTTACTTGCACTCTGAGGTAAATAACAATTGCCAGTTAGGCTGCCAGCACGTCCTTCGAATGTGGGAGGAAACTGGATTACCCAAGAGAAACACACAGTGGTTACAGAAATAATCTATAAACTCCTGAATAACACCTATGGTTAGTATTGAACCTGGGACCCCTAGCCTGTCTCCACTTGTACTGTACCACAGTGTTATACATTGGTGTGGGCATGTCTGTCACTGTATGACACTGAGGTACATCATTGGAGGAGTACTTGCACTGTATCGCAAGTGATGTAGTATCTCTAACTGCTACATGACCATACTACCTGCTCTCCTTTATAAAGTTGGGAGTGGGAATAATTGCTAAGAGTAATGAGCCCGTCCCACTTAGACGATTTTTCAGGCTACTGCCGGCGACAGTCAAGTTGCCGGCAGTTGCCTAAAAAAACGGCAACTGGAACGGCGACTGTTAGAGTGGAACACACACACACAAAATCATCGCTTCCCTCACCAGCCCGTTATGCAGGCAGGGGACAGGGCAAGCAGGGTGAGCGCTGTCTGAGTGAAATTCACACAGTGCAAAGCCAAGGTGTTACAGACACACACCGAGATAAGCAGGAAGGTTGGCACTCTAATTAAGACGGCTAAAGCACAGTGTACATTAAGTCCTTTAAAAGAGGGGGGGGGGGGGGAGAAGGAGGGAGAATGAGTGGAGACAACTTTTAAGAAGCCAGAGATACACGGCTGTGAAGCTCGGCGCACAGTTTAACTTTATCGGTCGGTTATCCTTGGTTCTGAAAAGTACTGCTTATGTTTTTTTTCCAAATGAGCCAATGAAATTCACCGGTCAGCACCAGCTACAACCTATAAGAACCTACGAGAACCTTCAACCTCCTGGCGACCCACTAGGAACAGGCCCATTACAAATACTGTTTAGTTATATTCACAATACCTCAGAAAATGAAGTTGTCCAGACCATGTACACGAATACCTAACCAACCTCACTGCCTGGCTTTATAGGTGGCAAGTAATATTTACACCAAATGTGCATGGGAGTAGTGACAATTTAAAACAAGTAAGGCTAACCTTCTCCTTTGATGTTTGTGGCCAAAGTGGTGTGTGGACGGGTGTGCATTTTTTTAATGATATCCCAACATATTGCACGGCCAGGTACATTGCCAGCAACAACTGTACCTCACAAATGAATATACAAAGATGGAGATTTGTGCTTGATAAGACTTTGAGAGTGGTTTAAATTTTAAACAGCTAGCTTTTTTTAAATATACTGCAGCGTGTTATTTAGATTCCGTAAATAGTTATCCCAATATCTCATTTTGGAATTTAAATCAGAAACAACAGTCCGCAGGTTAGAAATGTATCTTTGGTTGAATAAACATTAAATTCTATTGAAGTCAATGGAGCCAAACTTAAAATTAAACAAGTTCAACACATAAACAATACCACATTACGTATTCATGATGTCTATTCCCTATTGCCTCTGTATACAACTGTCTCCATAAAGTAGTTGTGAGATCTAATGCAACTCGTGTTAAAGGCTTGAATTACATATGAGAATAATGATGCTGCTGTTATGGATCAAACGGTTTGTTTATGGCAACCAAGACTAACTGAAAGATTAAAGACTTTTATCAGAAATTGTAGCCGCTATGAATGAATCAAGTGCCCTATGGTGCGAAAAAAAAGAGCTGCACTAATGTAGATCAAACAACCTTGGGTACATGCAAAAGTATCATAATGTCTTCAAAATCTGGGGTTCAATCCATCGAAGTTTAAGAGTAAAAACTGGCTATATTGAGTTCAAGGAAAGTTTACGGAGACTATATTAGCTTCAGCCCAACTGATTATCCTATGAAAGGAAATAAGGACTATAAGAGCAGAATGAGTGATTGGTGAAGTTTTATTTTGTTAACTTTCATGAAATTAAGTGTTAAAAGTGATTTTAGTTTATAATACAACCAAAGGGTTGAACGTGTAATTTTCGCATGTGGTGAGGAGGGAAGCCATTGAGAACTGTTGCTCAGTATGTTCCAAGTACAGTTAATTTTTAAGTATGAATTTGATTATTTTGGCACTGTCAGTAAGTTAAATTAACATTCCCTTTCGTAGTCAGCTTGTGTGGATTCCAGTAAGGTCCAAATGAAATGCACATTGGAGCAAATGAGAAAAAGGCTCAAAACCTCTTGATTGACAGCTTCTTTCTGTTTTAGGGATTATGTCAGGATTGGGGAGGATTATGTCATTTACTTCAATTAACCCTTCTGTTTAACTTTGGCATTTTTAGTGTGCTGAGTTGCAATGAAGTTGAGACCTTTCACCTCCCTAGGAATTATTACATTTTTCTACTTACACGTAATAAACAAAGGCATATTCGCCCATTTTAAATACTCAAATGCTGAATTTAATTTTTGATTCCTTCATTTCTGTTTGCTGGTGGTTCAACGGAGTGTCAGAGATGTTGATGCGGACAACAAGTTACGCGGGAAGATCCGCCCTCGAACAGTTAAAGAAAGTAACATCTGCTTTTGATTTGAGGTCCAGTCAATGATGTTTTGACTGAGTCTTCTTGAGGACTTTTTGTACTTCATAGTAGTTTGTTGTTGAATAACAAATGAGTTTTAGATCAAGTCTTCCAACTTCGCCCCCACATATTGTAGGGGGTGGAGAAGGGGTTAGGTCGGGGTAGATTGCCGGGCTGATACATGGTTTAAGTTTGTTGTAGTGGCATTAGTTAAAAACTGAAATGGACCTTCACCATTTTCCTCAATGCAATTAAACAGCCCATTTTTTAAAATCAATAGAATAGTCAGATTAATGTTGATGATGGACTATTATTTCATTTAGTGGCAGTCGGAGACTTAACACCTAAAATACACAATACCAATGTTAATAGCATATATTTCCTCAGTTATATTACACCAGCAATGCAAAATCAGATACTGGTAACAGATACGATCAATTACTAACACCTGTACTTACTGGAATCAACAGGAATGTGAAATTCATTGAGACACACAGGATTTTTGGGAAGTATTGACAGAGCAGATGCTCAGAGACCTTTTCTAGTTGGAGAATCCAGAACTAGGAGGAGCAGTCTCAAGGGAAGGGAATGGCCATTTAGGAATGAGCTGAAGAAGACTACCCATACTATCCACTAAGAGCAAATGGAAAAGCCACGCAGAGTTGATGTTTAAAGTAGCAGGCGATTTATAAAACTGGTGCGCACCAGGAGACCAGTCAAAGCTGATCTGCTGAGCACGACTTTGGTACACCTTTTATATTCTCAGTTGACAAGATTACACAGAAACTTGATTAACAGCAAAACTAGGTTTGATTACAGAATGTAGGTTACAGAAATACTTCATTAGGTAACAAACTCGGTCTTGATTACAGAATGAAATGATTATCCACAAGTCTAACTTTGTTTTCAAACTTTGTTTTTGAATAACCTCCATTGTGCTGTCTGGCTCTACCTTCATGCTAAATGGAATATATTCAGAAAAAGTCTGTCAATGCGAAGTTGGGTAACTATAAGGCACTTTGGTCACCTGCAGTAGCAGGAATATACCCCACCACGATATGTGAACAGAAAACCTCGTATATTTGTTATCGTGGACTCGTATATTCGTGGACTGCGCAGACCAGCTGGCTGGAGTCTTTACGAGGATTTTCAACCAGTCTCTGGCCCAGTCCACTGTTCCACCCTGTCTGAAGTCCTCCACCATAGTCCCCTTGCCCAAAAAAACCCACATTTCCAGCCTCAACGACTACCAGCCAGTCGCACTCACACCAGTGGTGATGAAGTGCTTTGAAAAACTGGTCCGGGGTCACATCACATCACTCCTGCCCCGAAGCTTTGACCCCCACCAGTTTGCGTACAGAGCGAATAGATCCACAGAGGACGCTGTAGCCACAGCCCTCCATGCTGCACTGTCCCACCTGGAGCAGCGGGGGAGCTACGTGCGGATGCTCTTTGTGGACTACAGCTCTGCTTTTAACACCATCCTTCCCCACAAACTGGTGGACAAACTGGGGGACCTGGGACTTCCATACTCCACCTGCATGTGGATAAATAGCTTCCTGTCGGGTCGCAGCCAGAGAGTCAGAGTGGGCCATCACACATCCACGGCCCTCAGCCTCAGTACCGGCTCTCCACAGGGTTGCGTGCTGAGCCCCCTGCTCTACACCATCTACACATATGACTGCACCCCCGCCCACCACAGCAACACCATTGTCAAATTCGCGGATGACACTATGGTGGTGGGGCTCATCTCTGGGGGGGACGAGTATGCCTACAGGGATGAGGTGGAACAGCTGACAGTGTGGTGTGGAGAGAATAACCTGCTCCTCAACACCTCAAAGACCAAGGAGCTCATAATAGACTACAGGAAGAAGAAAACGGACATTACACCATTAATCATCAGAGGGGAATGTGTGGAGAGGGTGGCGGATTTCCGCTTCCTGGGAATCCACATTGAGGAGGACCTGACGTGGAGCGTGAACACCTCTGCGCTGCTGAAAAAGGTCCAGCAGAGACTGCACTTCCTGAGGGTGCTCAGGAAGAACAACATCACCCAGAGACTGCTGCTGTCCTTTTATCGGTGCTCCATAGAGAGCATCCTAACAAACTGTGTATGCGTGTGGTACACCAGCTGCACAGCGGCTAAGAGGAAAGCGCTCCAGAGGGCTATTGACAATGCCCAGAAGATTGTTGGCTGCCCTCTCCTCACCTTGGAGGACCTACACAGTTCCCACTGTCTCAAGAAATCCCAGAACATTATAAAGGACATTTCCCACCCCGGACACTCCCTGTTTGAACTGTTGCTGTCAGGCAGATGGTACAGATCAATGAGGACAAGGACAAACAGACTCAAAAACAGTTTTTATCCCACAGCAATAACTACACTTAATATAGCCACCAAATGAGCGCAGGTGCGCTGCATACCAAAGGGATTGTGCAATCGACAGAAGAATGTATGGTTGTGTGTTTATGCTTGTTTTTTTCATGTTATTTATTTTAGTTGTTTATTTTAGATATTTCTCTTTTACGTATCGTTAGCTTTTAGATAACGTGTGGTGACTGGTTGGCATTTTTAATTTTGTTGTACATGTTTACGTGTTATAATGACAATAAAGAACCTATATACTATGTATACTATATATACTATCACTGCCTTCATGCAGAGGTTTAAATCTGGTCATACTTTCTACAAGAGAATTTGGTTGCGATTGTTGGTGCTTAATCCAAGTTGTTTCTAGAGGAATTCTCAGCCTCTCAGCACAGTGGCCTGGCCCTAACCATTTTCAGCTGCTTCATCACTAGCCCTATTTCCATAATAAGGTCAGCAAGGGAAGATTTACTAACGATTGTATAATTCCATTCCATTGCAACTCCTCAGAAAATGAAGCAGGAAAATGAAACAATGTTCAGGCACATGGCAAGTAACATCTGTGCTTGCAAATATTGCTCCAAAAAGAGAGGGTCCAATCATCTATCCTTGATATTCAATGGCATTACCTTTGTTGGGTTCCACATCACCATTCTTAGAAACTTAACAAGTCCTGCCACAGTGAAAACAAGGATTGGTCAGAGACTTAGTATACTGTGACAAGGTACTCTCCTCCTGAGAACCCAGATTTACTCAATTTCCTGGACAGAAGTCCAGTATGTGATGCAACACTCTTCATATACATGCACGAGTGCTACTCCAATAATACTCAACAGGCTTGACACTATCAAGACAAAGCATTCCACTTTGTTGGCACTACGTCCATGACTCAAACATTTACTCACCCCAAAAATTGCTTATCTTCGCCATTTTCTATCAAACGTGTATACTGTGCTACATTTATTCACCAAGAATACTCCAACAGCACTTCAAAATCTGTGACTTCTACCACCACTAGTGACAAGGGCAATGGATACACCAGAACAGTCTCATCTCCAAATTACACACTATCTGGATTAGGCCTTCATCATGACCATGTATAAATCTTGAACTCCAAACTTTATAACATTGGGCATTGGGAGTCTGAATAAGGGGCCCAAACTGACCCACTGAGTTACTCTAGCACGTTGTGATTTTCTCATGTTTTTAGCACCTGCAGTTCCTTGCGCCGTTTTATTTCACTAGAAGTACCTTCTCCAAATGGACTACAGCTGTTCAAAACAATGGCACAAATCACCTTGGCAAGGACAATTAGCAATTGGCATAAATATATTGTCTTTGCAAGTGACACTAAATTCACAAAACAAAATTTAAAAAATAAACACTGAGGTTTATAAAACTTTGGAATCCTTTACCTCAGGGTCTGTGAATATCTAGTCCTTTGTAATTTCAAGGCAGAGATCAATAGAATTGTGAACACCATGGGAATCATAACATAGGCTGCACCCTCAGCCCCCTGCTCTACTCACTCTATACTCATGACTGTGTAGCCAGACACAGTTCGAACTCCGACAACACCGCCATTGTTGGACGAGTTATAAATGCTGATGAGTCAGAGTATAGGAGGAAGATTGATCGACTGACTAAATGGTGTCAGAACAACAGCCTTGCTCTCAACATCAGTAAGACCAAGGAACTGATTGCGGACTTTGGAAGAGGAAGAACGAGGATGCACAAACCTGTCATCATCGACAGAACGGTGGTGGAGAGAGTCAAAAGCTTCAAATTCGCGGGCGTGCATCTCTCGAAAGATCTGTCCTGGACCCAGCCCATCGATGCAATCATAAAGAAAGGACATCAACGCCTCCACTTTCGTCGAAGATTGAGGAGATTCGGTATGTCGACAAATACTCTCTTGAACTTCTACAGATGTATAGTAGAGAGCATATTGACTAGTAGCATCACAGCCTAGTTTGTCAACTCAAGCACCCAGGAATGAGGAAAATTGCAAAAAGTGGTGAATGCCGCCCAGTCCATCACAGGTACTGGCCTCCCCACTATCGAAGGGATCTACAAGAGTTGCTGCCACAAAAAGGCATCCAGCATTATCGGACACCCACCCTGGCAAGCTCTCATTTTACTCCTGCCATTGGGAAGAAGGTACAGGAGCCTACAAACTGTAACTTCCAGGTTCAGAAGTAATTTCTTCCCTACAACCCGGGTTGTAGGGAAGAAGTTCAGTGTATTAAACACTACGACCTCCAAATAGGCCCGAACTATATGGACTTGAGGTCATTAATTTTTTTCACTACTATTGTCTATTTATTTGTCTGTTTGTTTATATATATATATATATATATATATATATATATAATAAACAACAAAAAAGTGCAGTATATATATATATATATATATACTGTACTTTTTTGTTGTTTATTATTGGTGTTTTCAGAGTACTATGTTTACATTTCTGTCGTGCTGCTCCAAGCAAGAATCTCATTGTTCCGTTTTGAGACATATGACAATAAAACACACTTTACAATAAAACACTCTCTCGATTATGAATAAGGCAGAAAAGTGACTTGAAGAATCGGATCAAATTGTAAAGGAGCTTGTTCTCATTATACTGTTAGTTGGTGATAGACTGGGATTGTGGTATTAGAATTAGTTGGGAATGATGCTGGTCCTAGAATTGGACTGATATAATTATTAAGATGCTCGTAATAAAAATTATATTAACAATATGTTGCAATAGTATTGAATGACACATTTATATGTAAGTTACAATGGATCTACTATTCATAACTTGCATTTTGTTCTTGTATTGTACTAATGTCAGTAATACCTTGGCATAGATTCCTGTTTTGCAAATAGATATGAAACAAAAGTCTGCTAATGGGAAGAGTGCATCATTGGTAATAGATTTCAAGTAACTGAAGTTACTAGCATTAACTGGCTATGTTACTGATAACATACTGGCTGTAACATACTGGCTATGTTACTGATGACATACTGGCTATAACATACTGGCTACGTTACTGATGGATTGGAATCGACACTACTTTGTTCATCCATTGATAAAAGAAAGAAAAGGATTTAAACTTATCAGTCTCGTGCATGTCCCGCTCATCAATACAAATGTATGGTATCTGCTATCCATAATTTCAGGATCAAAATGGGTAATAGATCGAGATTGAATGAAGTAATTGAATGTCTATACAATGGGACACGCTCTGTATTCCAAAAGCATTAATGGGCATAGCTTTTGTGATGTTGACCAATAGACCAAGAAACATACAAGGACAAATCTAATTTGGTGCATTAATATGAAATATTTATATCCCCAAAATAATTGTAACTAGAGCTGGAAGAATAGAAATTATTATGTATATGTAAGCATTTTAGCTATTCTTTCTTGCTGTCAATGACTTTTCGGCAATACTACAGTTCAAATAGAATTGCTTAGTTGGTCCTTCCTATAAGTTGTCCAAGACCCATTATCTATGAGCTGACCTTTCAACTTATACATTCCAACTATTAATGCAAATCTATACTGAGGACAGCATCAAAACCACAACATTCATGTTATGACAAAGTAGCCAAAATCTCTGAATTCTAAAAATGAATTGGTGGTGCAGAGATTTCCAAAGTAATTGAATCCCTGTACTGTGAAAATAAGAGTCTTGTGTGTGAATGATGGACAGATATTGATTCTGATATTGATAGTGACCAAGAACTGATGATGTTATTGATTCCAGAATGCATAATTGCTTTATGTCAATTTAAGCATGGTTAAGAAGATAGTTTAAATTTATTCTTCAATCTATTTCAGGTCACCCAGTACCATAATTCTCCTTTAATCTTTTACTAGAAAAAGCAATTACCAGAAAGATTAATTAATATAGATATCCTATAGGCATCAAACCAGCATTTGTGTAAAACAAAATTCATCTTCTTGAATGTCAATATCTGTCTCTCCATCAATACGATTGTTATATTCTGTATCGCCACACATATTTTATCATCACTATGAACTATATCTTGATCAGGATCTTTTATTTTCATTAATGTCTGCTTTGGTATTAGTGAAAATGGCACACTATTTGGATGGGGTAGGGGACTACATTAAAGCTGAGCTTAGTGCTATTCTCACAACATCCACACTTCTGAATTTCGAACAGGAATCAGGCAGTTGTGAGCAGGAATACTTGGAGACGTTGTCCTTCCTGGAACTTAAGGTGCTGTCATTACAGTTGTCCCATCACTGCTTTAGTTTAGTTTAGTTTAGAGATACAGTGCAGAAACAGGCCTATCGGCCCACCGAGTCCGTGCCGACCAGCGATTATCACACACTAACACTATCCTACACACACTAGGGATAATTTACAAATGTTACCAAGCCAATTAGCCTGCAAGCCTGTTCATCTTTAGAGTGTTGGAGGAAACCGGAGCTCCCGGAGAAAACCCCTGCAGGTCATGGTGAGAACATACAAACTCCGTACAGACAGCACCCTTAGTCAGAATCGAACCTGGGTCTCCGGCGCTGTAAGGCAGCAACCATACAGCTGCGCCACCCTGTCACCCTAAATCATTTGCTAAATCAACCAATTCAGCATAACAAAATGGATTAATGGGAAGTGCTTGTATCAACACTCCTGGCACAGCATAAATTAAGGCAAAGTAAGCTTTTGCTTAGTGCTCAGAAAGTCTGAGATTTGGTGAATTATTTTAAAATATTCATTGGTTTTCATATTGATATCTGGAAACTCAAGATGAAATATTTAGTGCAATTTTAGCTGTTCTCTTCTGCGCCAGCTCATTACATGGGATTCTTTCCCTCGCCACCTCTTTTTATTATTATGCAGGACAATGTCTAATGTTATGAAGATATTTCCATGTGTGGGGAGATTTAACACACAGTTTGTGCCTGAAAAACTCCAAATGTACAAGACCAATGGAACTTTAGCTGAGTAAGGTACTACTGTACCTAGTATTTTTTTTTAAAGTTATTAGTAATCTCCAGAAAATACTATTGTACCTATTATTTTTTTTAAAGTTATTTGTAATTTCCAGAAAACTTGAAAACAGGAGAACCTATCAATATTGGATCAGGGTAGGACCACCTACAAAGGAAAAAGCGAAGTAGACATTTTATGTTGAAAAACTATCACCAGACCTCCAAAAACCTGCCTTACACCAATGTCAACTCATGCTGTTCCTAGATTTCTCTGCTCATATTATACTCACGTAAAGTCAGGATACCCAAGTATTAATACAGATGAAAGGTAGAGGGTTTTTTCATGTTGTCGAGGCTTATAAGCCTGAGAAAATATATAACACCTATCTGAGGACAATGTCAGGATGAAAACTCAGTGGACAAATTCTTATCATAAACAAAGGATATGTTTGACATTGTAATGAATTTCACGTTGGAGCCAAATGAAAAACAAAGCCAATTTTGTGGTGTAGCAAACTTAAAGTTGATGAAAAGAAAATGTAAGTGTTGAAGTGCAGATTTATTTTTAGTGGGTTTTCCAATGGAAAATTTAGTATGATGTTATATTTGGGGAATTTGGGGACATATCGCAGCCTTGCAATTCTGCCTTTTAAACCAAAAATAATTTATCTTGGCAAGAATGCTGATAATTCAGAACTGAACATTAAGCAGCTCTAGACACACCAATACATTGTCTTGTTCCTTTCATCAAGGTTAGAAAACTTGGTGCATCATTTTAATTTAGTGATTGGTTCAATGGTTCAACGTTTCTTTATTGTTAAATCTTCTTTGTATAGCTTAGACATGCACAGGTTGCCATATTTGGGTGCCATTTACACAAGGAAAAAGTCCAAGGTCCAGTCCACATGCTGGATGTATTGGAGAGCCCCTGATCCAGATAAGCCCAGGTAGGCCTCAGGCTGTTGCAGGGCCTCCTCCAATGCCCCCGTACCAACATCCCTCTCCTCGCTCAACCACCCTTGTGTCCCGGGGGTGCCCCTGCAGCTAACCTTGAAGGCGCTTCAGGCAATACCCCAGTCCATCTTCTACCGGCCCATTCCTCTCATCCAATGTCACCAACAGCTCCCTCCTACTCGACTCGCTGGTCTCTGGGGCCAAGCCTGGCGGCTTCTGAACTTCACCTGCAGGCAACGGCCAGGCGAGTCCTCCATCGTTCCCAGCTGCCTGCCGGGTTCTTCGCAGCAAATGGAACATTTTCTAATTAACAGTCTACTCTAATTCTATCCAGCAATACAATTTTTTTAAGCACACAATAGAAATGTAACTGTGAGTACCTCGTGGGACCCATGAAATCCTAGATAAACATACAGCAATAATTACATTATAAATTTGCTAAATTATCATATTTAAATGGCTGTGTCTTTAGCAATCGAAATGAAACATCAATTGCTTGTTTTTTTCTTTCTTCAGTCCACCAATCCCCGTTATCTCAAACTTTATTAAAACCTTAAATCACAAAGGTTCCTAATGTTAACAGCAAAGGCATTATCTCCTTTAAGATGAATGGATGCACACCCCTGCTAAGTATCACACTGGGAAACATCATGTGAATGTGTTGAACATTCATCTGCTATTATGCTGACAACGGGATGTAACCTACGTTGTTCACTTGACCTTGTGAAAAAGATTTATTTCCATGTACTGGAAATAAAAATCATTACGCTGCATCATTGAAAAGCTAATTCCACAGAAGGATTGTCTTCAGGAACAAGTGTGAGGACTTGGTTTCTTTGCTCTCTAAATGAACTTGACTGGTTGCCCAAACTCTTAAGTTTTGCACAAAAGGGCACAAAGGCTGGAGTAACTCAGCGGGTCAGGCAGCATCTCTGGAGAACATGGATAGCTGACATTTCAGGCATGGACCCTTCAAGCCATTGTACTCTCACTGATTTCTCCATTAACACTGGTTGACCCAAAATGAGCAATGGAAGTTCTTGCACATTTTAGGGCCACATCACTTCCCAAAAATCTTTACAACTCATAATGCGTAGATACTGCGGCGATAATGCAAACCTAGTTCGTTCGCACGTGTGTCAGACGACGTATAGCTCGCTGTTGGCTTCTGTCGTCGTCCAACATGTTGACAGAATTGGTCAACCGACACGTCACAGAGTGCATCGTGTCGTCGTTTCCGGGGATCGCCACGAGGAGGCTTCTGTCATGATCCCCATGCAAACCTAGTAGTTACAATACAATACGGTTTTACGCGTCACATTGCACATAAAGTGCAAGTGAACTGAATTTGTCAGCAGCGGTACAATGATAAAGAACACACAAACACAATAACATTTTAACACAAACATCCACCGCAGCAATCATCACTGTGGTGGAAGGCGCAAAAATTGACCAGTCCTCCTCCATTTCCCCCCGTGGTTGGGACCTCAACCCTCCGCAGCCATCGCTGCCGGCGTCCAAATGGTAAAAGGACAAGGTAAAAGTCAAGGCAAGTCCAGAATCGGCTCTTCCCCACCAGAGACCGCGGCTTCAGGCCGGTGTAGGCCGCAGGCCGGCGGTCGAAGATTTAAAGTTCCCGCCGCGCCGCGGCCGGAAGCACCGCGGACTGCAGGGCCGACAGACGAAGCTCAGTTTAAGCGCCAGACTAAGTTTAAATGCAAAGAAAAAACACTGTAAGATCTCAGTGGGCCGAGCAGCATTTGCACGAGGAAATAAATTGTCCACATTTTGGGTCGAACAAGACCAAGAATGGAAAAGGATGATAACCAGTATAAAGAGGACAGGGTCAGGGGTGAGGCAGGTGCTAGTAGGTATTAAGTGGACCAAGAAGGGCTGAAGTATGGCGGGCAGAATGAGGCAGACAGTGTGTGTAGGGGTGAGGGGTTCAGTTAGGAGGCAAATGGCCCATAATCAATGGCAAAAAAATCTGCTTTTATTGGGTTCATTTGCTTTGGTCAGGAAACTGGGGATTACCTTTAGCTAAGTTTAATTTAGAGATACAGCACAGAAACTGGTCCTTTGGCCCACCGAGTCCACAACGCCCAACGATCCCCAAACACCAGTACTATCCTACACACTAGAGACAATTTACAATTGTTACCGAAGCCAATTAACCAACAAATCTGTATGTCTTTGGAGTGCAGGAGGAAAAGCGGATCACATGATCACAGGGGGAATGTACAAACTCCATGCAGACTGCACCCCTGGGTAGGATATGTGTCCTCAACAACCAATGAAATACAATTATTATCTCAGTTTATCATCTTACTCAAAAGCCTAGAAATTCAGCCTTGACAAATGCATTATACAGCAGCAGCTGCAAATTGTTCTCTGCATCTGAAATGCATCGCATTTAATGCTATTGGCAAACCGATTGCTTGACCATGTCTGTGCACATAAAAATGTTTTACTGTTACTGGAAAGAAAAGGGTGTCGCAGTTTACTCACAAACAGACTGATGGTCTGTTGCCTTACAGCAGAACAACACATCGATATAAGATTTCAATTCAGAAACTCCTTATGATTTTCTGAAGCTGTGGAGTCCATTAGCACATTATGCTATCTTACTTTCCAATTTTTGCACCTTGTTTTGTTTCTATACAACCAGATTAACAGAATTGCTGAACATTTATAGAAGGGAATGTGTTTTTAATCTTAAATAGCTATCCATCCTGAAGCAAATAGTGATTGGTATGAATTAATCATCAGACTGCAAGAAGGCATGTGGTATGCTTTTCTTCATTGCTTGGGGTATTGAGTGCAGGAGTCAGAAAGTCAGGTAGCAGCTTTATTGGACTTTTGTAAAACCACATTTGGAGTAGTGCATGTAGTTCTGGTCACCCCAATACAGGAAGGATGTGGAGGCCTTGGAAAGGGTGCAGAATGATGCCTGTTTTAGAGGTATTGGTTACAAGAAGAGGTTGGACAGAATTGGTTTGTTTTCTCTGGAATGCTGGATATTGAGGGGAGATCTGATGGAAGTATTATATGATTACGAGAGACACAGATAGTCAGAACCTTTCCCAGGGTGGAAATATGAAACACTAACTTTAAGGTGAAAAGTGGGGCAAGTTTCTTACCCAGAGGGTGGTAGGTGCCTGGAATGTGCTGTCAGGGGTGATAATGGAGACAGATTTGATAGTGGTGTTTAAGAAGCTTTTAGATAGGCACATGGATATGCAGGGAATGGGGAGGTACGGAGTATTTACTGGCAGATAAGAGATGGTCTTGGCATGTTTCATATTTTTTTGCAATATTATAAGAGATCGTTCAGACCATCACGTTTCTGCAAATCCTGAGTGAATCCACAGCCACAGTCCACAGCCTATTCTATCTCACATGCCCATTAACTTTCCTCTGATTTTCTTACCATCCACCTACTCTAGAGGTGGAATAAGTCACCATTTACCTGCTGTGGAGGTAGGATAATAATAATAATAATAATAATAATAATAATACATTTTATTTGTATAGCGCTTTTCAAGGACTCAAAGTCGCATGTCACCATCCACCATCTACTGTAGACTTTAGACTTTAGACTTAAGAGATACAGCATGGAAACTGGCCCTTCGGCCCTCCGGGTCTGCACTGACCAGTGATCATCCCATACACTAGCACCACCCTGCACACTAGGGACAATTTTCAGAAGCCAATTAACCTACAAACCTGTTCGTCTTGGGAGTGTGGGTGGAAACCAAATCACCCGGAGAAAACCCACGCGGTCTCAGGGAGAACATCCAAACTCTGTACCGACAGCACTCGTGGTCAGGATCGAACCTGGGTCCCTGGCTCTGGAGGGCAGCACATCTACCGCTGGGTCACCGTGCCACCCTGTGCCACTGCTTCTTCAGCTTGCTGGAGCTGTGAGGCAGTAGTGCAAATTGTTATGCCGTTGTGCCAATTATGCGTCAATACGGGTCCAGTGTTAAACTGTTGCAATATCTGTTTTACTCAATTGCATCAATTAATACACTGAGAATGATTTGACTCTGAGTCAAGTGGCAAAGCCAATGGCTCTCTTACATATATCTTTATCACTGTTTGCGGCTATCACTCACAGGGTCTAAAGATGATCCTGGTGATGATTTTAACTTTTAGAAATGTGGCACTAGCGGGCACTAATCTCATATTACTCTGTTTATATTAAAGGCAATCAGTAGAAATGTTCAGAATTTCATTTCATTCAATGCATTTGTGTGGTTTAGTTTTGTTCAGAGATATAGTGCCCTTTGGCCTACCGAGTCCTTGCCAACCAGCAATCCCTATATACTAGCACTATCCTACACTCTAGGGACAATTTACAATTTTTACCAAAGCCAATTAGCATATAAACCTGTACGGCTTTGCACAGGAGGCAGTGGAGGCCAATTCACTGGATGTTTTCAAGCTAGATTTAGCTCAAGGGGGAAAGCAGGAATGGGGTACTGATTTGCAAACCTATACTACTTTAAGAATCTCAGTTTCAGCTTAACTATATTTGAACTAAAACCATTTTCAATGCCCTGTCGTTATGTCAGAAGATGAAAGGAAATTTAACAATTTATCTGTAGGAAGGAACTGCAGATGCTGGTTTAATCCGAAAATAGACGCAAAATGCTGGATTAACTCAGCAGGACAGGCAGCATCTCTGGAGAGAAGGAATGGGCGATGTTTCGGGTCGACACCCTTCTTCAGACTGAAGAAGGAAATAGGCCATCAAAACAACCTCAGATTTAAAATGTTGCCTGACCGCCTAAATTCCTTCAGCACTTGCTTTTGCTCAAAATTCCAACATCTCCAATTCCTCCAAGGATTCACTTTTTCATTCTCCTCCATTCTTAAGTCTTCCCAATCAATCACTTCTACTCATTCAGACTGAAGAAGAGTCGCGACCCGAAACGTCACCCATTTATTAACAATTTATCTGTCCTGGTTTTGGAGTGGAAGTGATTCAGTGGGCCTTCATTGCGAGAGGATTTGAGTTTCGGAGCAAGGAGCTCCTACTGCAGTTGTACAGGGCACTGGTGAGACCACGCCTGCAGTATTGTGTGCAATTTTGGTCTCCTAATTTGAGGAAGGACATTATTGCTATTGAGGTGTGCAGCGTAGATTCACCAGGTTAATTCTCGGGATGGCGGGACTGACATATGATGAAAGAATAACCATATAACCATATAACAATTACAGCACGGAAGCAGGCCATCTCGACCCTTCTAGTCCGTGCCGAACACGTATTCTCCCCTAGTCCCATATACCTGCGCTCAGACCATAACCCTCCATTCCTTTCCCGTCCATATAACTATCCAATTTATTTTTAAATGATAAAAACTAACCTGCCTCCACCACCTTCACTGGAAGCTCATTCCACACAGCCACCACTCTCTGAGTTCCCCCTCATGTTACTCCTAAACTTCAGTCCCTTAATTCTCAAGTCATGTCCCCTTGTTTGAATCTTCCCTACTCTCAGTGGGAAAAGCTTATCCACGTCAACTCTGTCTATCCCTCTCATCATTTTAAAGACCTCTATCAAGTCCCCCCTTAACCTTCTGCGCTCCAAAGAATAAAGCCCTAACTTGTTCAACCTTTCTCTGTAACTTAGTTGCTGAAACCCAGGCAACATTCTAGTAAATCTCCTCTGTACGCTCTCTATTTTGTTGACATCCTTCCTATAATTAGGCGACCAAAATTGTACACCATACTCCAGAATTGGCCTCACCAATGCCTTGTACAATTTTAACATTACATCCCAACTTCTATACTCAATGCTCTGATTTATAAAGGCCAGCACACCAAAAGCTTTCTTTACCACCCTATCTACATGAGATTCTACTTTCAGGGAACTGTGCACAGTTATTCCCAGGTCCCTCTGTTCACCTGCATTCTTCAATTCCCTACCATTTACCATGTACGTCCTATTTTGATTTGTCCTGCCAAGATGTAGCACCTCACACTTATCAGCATTAAACTCCATCTGCCATCTTTCAGCCCACTCTTCCAACTGGCATAAATCTCTCTGTAGACTTTGAAAATCTACTTCATTATCCACAACCCCACCTATCTTAGTATCATCTGCATACTTACTAATCCAATTTACCACACCATCATCCAGATCATTGATGTACATGACAAACAACAGTGGACCCAACACAGATCCCTGTGGCACCCCACTAGTCACTGGCCTCCAACCTGACAAACAACCATCCACCATTACTCTCTGGCATCTCCCATTCAGCCACTGTTGAATCCATCTTGCTACTCCACCATTAATACCCAACCATTGAACCTTCTTAACCAACTTTCCATGAGGAACCTTGTCAAAGGCCTTACTGAAGTCCATATATACAACATCCACTGCAGAATGGATCGACTGGGCTTGTATTCACTGGAATTTAGAAGGATGAGAGGGAATCTTATAAAATTCTTAAAGGATTGGAAAGGCTAAATGCAGGAAAAATGTTCCCGATTTTGGGGGGGTCCAGAACCCGTGGTCACAGTTTAAGAATAAGGGGTAGGCCATTTAGGACTGAGATGAGGATAAACTTCTTCACCCAGAGAGCTGTGAATCTGTGGAATTCTCTGCCACAGAAGACAGTGGAGGCCAATTCACTGAATGTTTTCATTTGGTGCTGGCTCGAAGGGCTGAATGGCCTACTCTTGAACCTATTTTTTTATGTTTCTATGTATCATGCCCTGCCCACGGATATGCAGGGAATGGAGGGATATGGACTATGTGCAGACAGAAGAGATTAGTTTAGCTCGCCATCATGTTCAGCAAGGACATTGTGGGTCAAAGAACCTTTTCCTGTGCTGCTCTGTTCTATGTTCTACAATCTATGTCGAAGCTTGGAGGTCAATAGTTTTGGAAGGTTAATGGGAAGAAATAGGAGAGTGGAAGCACTTTCAAAGATCCCTGAGAGGCAGAATGGGCTGAATGGTGTCCCATTGTTCTGTATAATTCTGGGAATTTGCACCACTTTGCACAAACTCATACTTTATACATAATGGAAGCATATTATTGGAGATGAAGGAATAGAGATATGCGTTAGGAGAGAGGGAAGGATGGAGATGAGAAATGTTTTGGAGTTGCCGCAATGACCATTGTGACAGGTCAATTGTGGAGAGAGGTCGTCACACTTGAAGTTGACCAGGGATGGACCTCATTTTGCTCCAATCATGAACTCAAAGGTTTATTAAAGCACAATTTCCACGCTTGCCTATTCCTCAGGGACCCAATCGTGTCTGCTGCAGAGACACTGGTGAGGAAGACAAGCATTTCCAGTCACCTTTAAAAAATCTATCAGAGAAAGAAGCTGACCTGGTATTCGACATTGGAAAATGCTTGCACACGATGATAACAACTTATTCAGCAGATGTTCAAGGAGCTGCAACACACACATATTCTGGCCTCAGCAGTTCTGGATTCCACTTTCACTGAGGACCTAATATATTGTGAATTGCTGGAGCCTAATAGAAAGGAAAAGCTGTATATTTAGCCTACAGCACCTCCTCCTCAAAAGCTAACTACTATTTTTGTCTGTGCCTTTTTAAGGGGGGGGGGGGGGAGAAGATTGGTAAAGAGTAGGAACTGCAGCAGAGGGGAGATGCTACTGATATGGTCAAAAATTGGTGACCATGGGGTTAATGTGTAAACAAGGTTATCTGGTCAATGAGTGAAAGGGTAGCAGTTAGAGGGTGAGAAAACAGGCAACAGAATGTAGGGCTTGCCAAACGCAAACATGTACTCCACACCCAGAAGAACAAAAGATCTACCAGCATTTGGAAAGGAAAGGAAAGGAATGACTATGGAATATTTAGCACTGCTTTGTACATAGGAAATCATGTCTCACAAGTTTGTGGAAGAGGTGACAAAGAAGATTGAAAAGAGCAGGATGGTATATGTTGCCCACATAGACATAAGCAAGGCCTTTGACAAGGTCCCACATGGTAAACTAGTCTGTGTTCAAGAAGGAATTTGCAGGTGCTGGAAGATCGAAGGTACACAAAAATGCTGGAGAAACTCAGCGGGTGCAGCAGCATCTATGGAGCGAAGGAAATAGGCGACGTTTCTGAAATAGGCAGTCTGAAAAAGGGTTTCGGCCCGAAACGTCGCCTATTTCCTTTGCTCCATAGATGCTGCTGCACCCGCTGAGTTTCTCCAGCATTTTGGTAAACTAGTCTGGAAGGTTGGGTCAGAGACTTTCAGTCACACCATATGATGCCAGTTAATACTGAAATCATTGATCAGGTCAGGGCTAGCTTAGTGGAAATTGCCATTGAGGTGGATATAAAAGATCTATTGGAACTATTTGCTGGAGAAATATCCAAGTCAGTATTTATCCTTTAAGGAACATCTCCTTAACTCCTTTATCTCACAGTAGATCATTGGACCTTGTGTGAGTCATACACTTCAAGTGAAATCAAAAGGACAAAGGTGCTGGAATATCTCAGTAGGCCAAGCAGCATCTCTGGAGAACATTGGACATAGGCCAAACACAGACCGATGGGACTAATGTTGGTGGGGCATCTTGGTCGGCATGGGTATTGGGCCGAAGGGCCTATTTAATTGCTGTATGTTTCCATAACTCTATGACTCTATCTAATGCAACTTCTAAAAGACAAGGATATAGGGAGGCCTGATAGAGATATACAAAATTATGAGGATCAATAGTTGGGAACATTTCCTCAACGCAGAGGTGTCTGAAAATAGAGTATGTGGGTTTAGAGTTTGAAGTAGAATGTTTAGAGGATATTCGAGGGAGAACTTTTTCACCCAGAGGTATGATTGGAAGCTGGAACACACTGCCCGAGGGGTTTCCGAAGTAAGAGGCTCTCACATTTAAGAAGTGTCTAGATAACAACTTGAATTTCCAAGACATAAAATGCTATGGAGCAAGGGCTGGTAAATAGGATTAGCATAGATGATGGGCATGGACATAATGGGCCGAAGGGCCTAGTTCTGTGCCATTGGCTATCTGATTCTAAAAGTTCAAGACTCTGAAATGAAGTGTAGATTTATTTAAGAGGAGAATTAAAAATATTGCAGTACTCAAGGAGCTAAGCCAAGTCTTTTCCAAAAAAGATCTCAATTTCACACAACTTTCACACACACATCTGGTTTAGGATCACGTAAGATTGTCACACCACTGACAATTGACATTTCAGTCTAAGCCTGAAAATATTACTTGGGCCAAGGGTCTGGTTTCGACTTAATGTGTAAACACCAGCCAACTTTGGAATGAAGAGATCTTCAGGCCAGTTTATTGCTACTCTTTATTTGTACATCAGGTTTTGGCTTCTGCACATAATACAGAAAGTTGCCAATAACTACTGGTTCAATCTGTCAATGTTTTGTAATCGGTATTAAAGGAATATTATGTTACTGTCATGTTTTTTAAGGGATCCTATTGTCTTTTCCATATGAAATAGTGGCATCAGGGATCTTGGACCTGCAACCCTTAGGAGGTACCAAGTATTGGACTCTCTTAGGGAATATAATATGTTTGCTAAACCACAACTAGGCTGCAAACCCCCAACCCCCCCCCCCCCCCCCCCCCCCCCAGAGAAATGCACTGCAACACAGTATTTTTGTCAAACAATTCTATCAAAAAGTTCAAAATACTGGAGTAACTCAACAGGTCAGGCAGCATTCCTGGAGGCGACATCCTTGTTTCTACACATCGGCATTTCTTTGTTTCTACTCTCCAGGGATACTGCCTGATCGATTGAGTTACTTCAGCATTTTGTGTCTTTTTTTGTAAACCAGCATCTGCATTTTCTTGGGTCTACATTTTGACTGTGCCACTGCAAAGTCTTCTCATGGTATGACTCCAGAAATCCTGCCTGACCCGCTGAGTTACTCCAGCACTGTGTGTCTTTTTTTTGTAAACCAGCAACTGCAGTTCCTTTTTCCCAGCTTTCTTCTCCACTCCTGCAATCAGTCTGAAGAAGGGTCCCATAGTTCTAAGTAAAATGTGCAGCATTAGGCCATTCAGCCCATCGATTCTACACCACCATTCAATCATGGCCGTTACTAATCAAGAATTTGTCAATCTCCACTTTAAAAATGCACATTGACTTGGCCTCCACAGTCATCTGTAGCAATGAATTCCACAGATTCATCACCGTTTGACCAAATAAATTTCTCCTCATCTCCTTTCTAAATGTACGTCCTTTTATTCTAAGGCCGTGCCCTCTGGCCCTAGTCTCTCCCACTAGTAGCAACGTCCTCTCCACATCCACTCTATCCATGTTCTCCACATCCATTCTATCTGTCATCTCAACCCAAACATCACCCATCCATGTTCTCCAGAGATGCTGCTTGAGTTACTCCAGCACTTTGTGTCCTCTTGCCTGTTTGGTGTGGTATCTGTCAGTCATCTGGGAGCAACAGGATAGCTCAAGACCCTTCCCCCATCCTTACTCTCAACCTCTCTAACCTCCTACCCTTCCGAGCAACAGTGCCCATAATCAACCTAATTAGAACTGACAGGTTTTAGCACCCTTTGAATTGATTCCCAATCACAACAAATGATGTCTCCCATTGAGTGAAAGTAATTCTCACACTCCCGTGCATGAAAACCAATTCCTGTGCACAAAGACAAGAACAGCATGTCTCCTACATTTGTGGGGGAGATAGATTAGTAAGGTCCGGGAGGGAGGGAAGGAAGGAGGGAGGGAGGGAGGGAGGGAGGGAGGGAGGGAGGGAGGGAGGGAGGGAGGGAGGGAGGGAGGGAGGGAGGGAGGGAGGGAGGGAAGGAGGGAAGGAGGGAAGGAAGGAAGGAAGGAAGGAAGGAAGGAAGGAAGGAAGGAAGGAAGGAAGGAAGGAAGGAAGGAAGGAAGGAAGGAAGGAAGGAAGGGAAGGAAGGAAGGAAGGAGGGAAGGGGGGAAGGGGGGAAGGGGGGAAAGGGGGGAAAGGGGGGAAAGGGGGGAAGGGGGGAAGGGGGGAAAGGGGGGAAGGGGGGAGGAGGGAGGGAGGGGGGAAGGGGGGAAGGGAGGGAGGGAGGGAGGGAGGGAGGGAGGGAGGGAGGGAGGGAGGGAGGGAGGGAGGGAGGGAGGAAGGGAGGAAGGAAGGAAGGAAGGAAGGAAGGAAGGAAGGACGGACGGAAGGAAGGAAGGAAGGAAGGAAGGAAGGAAGGAAGGAAGGACGGAAGGAAGGAAGGAAGGAAGGAAGGAAGGAAGGAAGGAAATATATTTATAAAGCTTTTCTATAACCTCAGTAAAACCTATTAGAAATTTGTTACAATCAGTGAAGTGTAATCACAGTTATAAAATAGCAAGCATGACCACATAATTGGGCACTGCGATGTGATAAAAGAGCAGAAATAAGACCAGCACAACTAAAAGTGTAAATTGCTCGTTCTAAGCTTCTCCCAGTCTAGTTTCAGTCAAAATTCACTGAGTCAAGCACTTGCGCATCTAAACGTTATTTGACAAAACACAATTACAGTTCCAACTACTGTACCTAACCACCGCGGGTTCGATCCTCGTATCTGCCTGATCAAACCCTCTTAGCCTCGCTCAAGCAGAGACACTCCAGAAGGTCACGCAGTCCTAAGCGTTCTCCCAGAAGATCGACACAGGACCTCATGGGAGCGGACTTTTATAGGTCCCCGAACCTTGAGGGGCCGAAGCACATGGGGGTGGTTTCTTTACAGTCCAATAACAGATATTGATTAACCCCGCACATGAAAGACATTTCCCTAGCCCAATATTCAAGTGGCTAATATATTGTATTCAAACAGTGTTTCTCAAAGGAAATGAACATCGCAACATGTGCCCTGATATGCAAGAAAACCAGACAAGGCTCAATACTTAATCCAATCAACATCCAGCAAAGTAAAGCTTTGCAACATTATTTACAATGTGTAAGTCTGCTTTGCATTCATCCAATCCATTCTATGCATTTTGCACCTAATTGTCAGGGTCTGCAGATGTTTCCATTCTCTTCCTGCAGCTCTAATCTAAGCTCTAGACAAATTGGCACCATTCTGCAGCTTGTCACATTTCTACAGAAAGCACTTTTAAATTGACCAAATAGATATATATGTGTGTCTATTACATTCTCCATCTATCAACAACACAAGATGATGATGTTTCTTCCCAGAATCTTAGCAAGCTTCCCGAGTTTCCGTGGGCGTAGCTTCACAATTTCCGTCTGATGAGACTTCACCTCCCGAGTTTTCATGGGCGCAAATTCCCTCCATCTGTGTTGCTGCCCATTCTTCCATCCCTTTCCATAGTTGAACCTATAACCCATAACTCCTGAAAAACTTGGGACAAAGCAAGTTACCATTCATGCACCAATGCTTCCCCATACATTCACTGTAATTCTGCAATACTATCCCTTTTCCATTTCACTATCACTATCCCTATTATATTCTGCTCTATCACTGTATTCCTATTACTATTCTGTTCTATAATGTGCTCTTTACTTTCCTAGGATCAACACTAATCAGCTCTCTCCCTATTCACACAATGTTACAATATGTATATCTGATGATGGTTTCTTATATAAATTTCAACTGGGTTCAGTCCAGATTTCCCTACAGGTGTGACTCTAATTTAAAGCAAACCATGAAATATGTTTCAATTCAACCAAATTCAGTCTCAGCCTGCAATTTACTATTTTAAATTTTTAGTGTCCATCTCATCCTTCTCATTCCACAGCATTGTGGCCGATAACACAATTCCATTCCAATTCCTGTGGAATTCCCAGCTGTTCAAATTTAATCAATCAATTTCCATTTGTTGTCAATTCTATCATAAATCCAATTAAGAATACCAATTCTAGTGACAATTTCATTCCACCTTGATAATAGAAGCCGCTTTACCATCAAGGGTCAAACAATTTAGATCCATCAGTCAAATACATCGACTCTGATATCTCCGCACCCATTCAAGTTTCTCCTTCTAATTCAATAGACTTCTCCTCCAGTAATTCTTCCTTAGTTTGTTGGCTCGGCTCTCAGTCCAGAGGGGTTCTCTTATACTAGTTTCCTAACCACTGAGTAATTTCTAGTCTGGTCTCTTAAAGGGAAGTCCTGCTGTTCACAGTTCCTCTTTGACCATTTCCAATTCCAACTCTCGTGTTCCCTGAATAATTTTCATGCTACCATATCTTCCCAAGTTCCATCCTTCCTGATGTTCTCTGAATAATCATTCCCATCTTTGGCTGCCCGTCTGGGGATGAGACAATAACAATATCAATTAATAAGGCACAAACTCAGTAACAAGTTAGTATAATAGCTTCTTTCCCCACTCCCGTACCTCCTGCACAATAAGTTTGTGTCTTCTCTCCTTAGTGCCGTTTCAATTCTCCTTAGTCCCCATTCCTTCTCACACCAGCTATTATGTTTCCCCTCTCGTCTTAATATGGGTCTCTGAGCTGCCATTAGACCAGGTTGCATTGCAGTGTGGATGTCTGTGGCCCGGGGGTCATTTACACCTACTGCGGGACTTAATACCAAAGGTGGAGTAGACAGCTTTCTACAAACGAATTGCCTACGGGGAATCCGTTCTATATCCCCATCGTCGGGAAATGGCTCCAACATAATAATACTATCAATGTCAGGATCATTGTCAGGATCCTGCTGTCTCACCCTTAGACAAGCTACTTGTTTTGTCTCTGTACTTCAGGAAGGATTCTTTCACTTTCCCACTACTAGATTTCCTAATTAATTTTGGTACCCACTTCGGGGGAACCTTCCTTCTAGCTCCTTGATCGCTCATACTATCCCCCACTGGTGGAGCAATCATAGGAGCTAAAAGGTTCTTCCCCGATTCTTCCGCGTTAGATTTGAATTTAGTGGGAGGAGTCAAAGATACCGCTGACTCCTCCCGTGTGCCCTGCTCGCAAGCTGCGCATGGTGTCTCCGAACTGAGAACATGAGGGTGCTGCGAGGAATGCTGTGGCTCCATTCTGAAAAATTCTACCCACCCTGGCATATTGTGAGCCTCCCTCCCTTCGAGGTCTACAGATACTGCTGCACTCTTACCAAATTTAATGTTTAATTTTAGTCGGCACCTCCCCTTTAATAGCCATCTCAGTAGTTTCCCTTTTAGAAGATGGTATTCTCTGCTGCTCCTGCTCCTGCTGTTGGCTTCCACTATCTTCCTTTCCCTGTTCCGCAATGTCTCAAGAAGGACCAGTTCTCTCGTGTTCCCCTCTAATCCCTAATTTACACACTGCCATTCTTAAAGTAGACAGCAAAACAATATTTTTACTTATTTTCCTTCTAGTGAAGAACATTCTCCATTCCTTTCCTCCCTGTTTCCATATCGTTTAATAATTGTTTCTACGTAGTTTATTCCTATTACTGATTTTAGTCCATCCAGTTGCCAAAGTTCGCTTCACAAAACCCCATTTAATTCTCCAGATAATCCTCTTAATCTTTCTGCTTCATGTGGAAGCTTCTCGCAAATTATTCTTATCGGGCTTCTGGGTCGATTTGATAAGTCCTTCTCTGAGACATTCCCCATTTTTCTGCACAATAGTTACAATACAAAATAAAATTCCAGACACTCACTAATATTCAAACTCACTCCTTCCTTTCAGACTCCAAGGTCAATGGCTAATCGTCTCTCAGATTCACACCTATTCACACAATTGTTACCTTCCAACCGCCAATCACCCATTCAATCGCTCCTATTCAGTTATTCAAATCAATTGTTCGTATTCAATCGCTCTCTCAACTTTCTTATCAGTTAGATCACAATCACTTCATTCAACTCTAAACTTTCAAACAAAGGATCTCCGGTTTCTCAACCCAAGACTCCAACTCAATCAGTCTTTCCAAAGCAGCAATCTCTCCCACTCAAACTACTTTAAGTTCACACAGACAAACAAATCCGATCCACACCAATAAAACTATAATCAAAAAAGAAAGTATTCTCCTGATTACAAGTAACCCCAGACATAAACCCGAATATAAACTACAAGCATCCGATAAATCACACTCTAATAAATCCTCCTCGTGGTGCAATCGGTTATGGAACGACTCCTCCCCAACACAGCGATCGAAAGAGTACAAACCCTGATCGAACCACCACGACTCAGAATCTAACAATACCACGATCTAAACAATTACAAATATTTAATTCAAACACACTTTTACTTCAATATCTAATACCCAAAAATCCTTAAGCACTCACACAAGCATCAATACAAATAGCGGTCCGCGAACTTAACACACTCTAAATCTTAATACATCCTAAATTTATTTACAGACACAAAATATTTACACAATAACAGTACAAAAAGACGATGCGAGATTTTTACAATTTACAAAAAATGATTTAACGCGCTAGCGCACAGTTTACAAACACTCGTTCTCAATGCTGCGTCACACTGTTATCAATCAGTGAATACCGAAGATTTTCCCCTTCCTAGGTTACTCTTTGCTGAGGGGTACTACTCCTTAAATGATTACTTTTCCTCCCAAATGTTACTATCCTAACGCTAATACTGGACTTCTATAGGGGGAGCTATATCCCTCCTCTCTAAGTTCCACAGAATTAGGGGTACCCTTTGAATTTGGATTACTTTTCACCAAGTAAATCAGGTTCCATCTCTCAGTTACTCTTCGCTATCATGTACTCACCGTCAGCACAGGATCACCACAAGGCTGCTGTCTCAGTCCCAAACTTTTCACCCTGTACACACACGACTGTGTCTCCACCCAGGAAAATACCATCATTATTAAGTATGCGGATGATACCACCATCCTGGGCCTCATCAAGGGGGGGGACGAGTCGGGCTACAGGAGTCTGGTGAACGACATTCTTGCCTATGGTGAGGTGAACGACCTAAGCCTCAACACAGACAAGACAAGAGAAATAATAATGGACTTCAGAAAAAATCCACCCCCCCTGCAGCCCCTCATCATCAAGGGGACTGTGGTGGAGAGGGCTGACAGTTACAGATACCTGGGATTACAAGTAACATCAGATCTGAACTGGACTTTGAACACTGCAGCCACAGTGAAAAAAGCCCAACAGAGACTGTACTTCATCAGGCTGCTCAGAAAAGCTGGTCTGCACTGTCGCCCTCTCACCCAGGTCTACAAAGGACTGATAGAGAGCATCCTCACCACAGGCATCACGGTGTGGTATGGAAACACCACACAGTCAGAGAGGAAGGCTCTGCAAAGAGTCATAAAGACTGCAGAGAGGATTATCAGAACGGAACTCCCCTCCATGGACACAATCTACACACAGCGCTGTCAAAAAAGAGCAGCGAGAATCATCAGAGACACACTACATCCAGCTCACTCCCTGCTCAAACACAAAAACTGCACATACAACCTCAGGCACAGACGAGCAGACAGCATCGCCACAAACAGAACACGCTTTTTTAAGAGCTTCTTCCCTGCAACAGTGAGACTCTTGGCCAAAACAAAATGAACTGATGTCCTGATATAGGGTTTGTGCAAGTTACAATGCTCTCACTTTCCCCTTTATATAGGGTTTTAGGCACTTTCTTTTTTTTATTTCTAGAGTAGTATATGTTTTTATAGATTATGTGTCTTCTGTGTGTCTTTTTAATTTTTAATTTGACTTGACTTGACTCTCTGAACAACCGCACAAGAGTTCCTATGTGTGTAAGCACAAATGGCAAATAACATTTTTGACCTTTGACCTTTGACTAATCAACAGTCGATCAGAGAGTTACTATTCACTGTTGATCAGCCGCTATTCGGAATCGATCACAAACGCACAAGTTCTATCTACACTGAATTCGAATTCTACCATACAGTCAGAACTTCAATGTGAAATTTTGTATTTGGAAATTTGATTCTGTAATTTAGACTTGTTCTCGGACCCCTAGTTTTGATGCGTACCACTCCACATATGCGGGCTCTCTAATTCAAACTAAATTGCCCAATGAAATCTCGAATGGACTAGAGTATTCCCAGCCAAACTATACTTTAGACACCGAGACCGATGCCTTTTCGAGGTTCCTCATCCGTCACTCAGGGAGGGACTCAGATACCTTCATGCAGACACCCCTCTCTGCTCGGTGCCGGGGGTTCAGCACCTATCCTCTTCGCGCTGGCAGATGATGCCGATTTTCAGAACGCATCTTTCCAATCAGCGCTTCCTGCAAAGATAGATAAATACGTAAACCAGACCTGTGTTTCAATACCCCACCAATTGGATACCAAATATGGACAGTGGGCCACCCTCTCGTCAAACAGCTGCAGTCTGCCAACTACGACCAAGTTTTGGGCCACTCCACGCCCTGTTTTATGGGCCCCTAACCCAGAGGAGTGCTAACCACCCCTCCGTGCTTGCTAGACTCAGTTCTAATGGTCTCGATTGGACCCTTTCCCAAGCCAGCGAAAGATCGATCCGCCCCAACAAACGAAGTGGCGAAAATCAATGCAAAAAACGCACAGCGGGCCCAATTTCTGCACTCGTGATCGAAACAGCTCAACACCCTTGATCGCAAACTTGTTTTTGGGGGTCCATTGAGATCCTGGATGAGTCCCCAATGTAAATTGCTTATTCTAACTTTCCCCCCAGTCTAGTTTCAGTCAAAAATCACTGAGTCAAGCACTTGCGCATCTAAACTTTATTTTGACAAAACACAATTACAGTTCCAACTACTGTACCTAACCACCGTGGGTTCGATCCTCATATCTGCCTGATCAAACTCTCTTAGCCTCGCTCAAGCAGAGACACTCCAGAAGGTCACGCAGTCCCAAGCGTTCTCCCAGAAGATCGACACAGGACCTCGCGGGAGTGGACTTTTATAGGTCCCCGAACCTCGAGGGGCTGAACCACATGAGGGTGGTCTCTTTACAGTCCAATAACAGATATTGATTAACCCCGTACATGACAGACATTTCCCTAACCCAATAATACAGTGGCTAATACATTGTATTCAAACAGTGTTTCTCAAAGAAAACAAACATCGCAACATGTGCCCTGATATGCAAGAAAACCAGACAAGGCTCAATACTTAATCCAATCAACATCCAACAAAGTAAAGCTTTGCAACATTATTTACAATGTGTATGTCCGGTTTGCATTCATCCAATCCATTCTATGCATTTTGCACCTAATTGTCAGGGTCTGCAGATGATCCCATTCTCTTCCTGCAGCTCTAATCTAGGCTCTAGACAAACTGGCACCATTCTGCAGCTTGTCCCATTTCTACAGAAAGCACTTTTAAATTGACCAAATGGCCTTTACTCAATTTTAGTGTCCTAGCCTTTCCAATTTGGCCAGGATTAACAAAAGTACCAACATCTGCGCCACAAACTCAGCTTTGGAAGTTTAATTTGCCAGCATTCAGATGACCAAGTCTAAATTTCTCAGCAAATCTGCTCTAGACGTTGATTAATGAGAGACATACAAATGAAAAAGGAGAGGTGATCGTATCGAAACAATAAATATAGTATGCGAAAGTTAAACATGCAGAGAGAGAAAAGGGCCTGTTCCACGAGCATGCGACTCCATGCGGCAAGCGCGACCTAAGCGACTCCATGCGGCAAGCGCTACCTAACGTGGTCGCTTGAGCCATACGGCCTCGCGGGGCCGGTCCCACTTCGATCGGCGGAGCTGTATGGATTTGTGCGGAGCTGGTCCCGACATCGCTCGGGACTCCGAAAAACTGACCGCGTTTAAAAATTCCGCGCGGCAATGGCCTGCCGGCCCGCAGCCGCCTCGACGCCGTACGTCACGCGCAAACTTCCCACGGAATTCGCTCGCACTTCATGTCACTCACTTGACCTCCGCACGGCCCCCGTTTCTGGTTATGTTGCGCTTGCCACATTGAGTCGCTTAGGTTGCGCTTGCCGCATGGAGTCGCATGCTCGTGGGACAGGCCCTAAAGAGAGAAAGGTAGGAGCTGAGAAAACTGCAAGAAAGCATAAAACAGAGTAAGTGCAGAACTGTATAGAATAACGAGAGGAACATAGGAGTGAGATTGCACATCGCAGCACACTTTTAAATGTCCACAGTCCGGCTCACTCAGCCCATTTCAATCTCTAAACAGGTCTCCATCAGACTGTTAAAGCAGCTGTCCATATTAATGACAACCACTCAGCTCACTGTCTAAAATTAGAATTTGGATTATATTGGTGGTAAACAGAACCCATGTCGACTACAGAGCAGACAACCCACCCAAGCCTCTCAGCCCTTGATAGATAGAAGGCAAAGGTGTGACAATTTAAAACGTATTGATTAAAATTAAAGGTTCAACATGTAAGTCACATATCAAGATGCCACGGTCTGGCTAACTAGTTCAGTTTGTTTTCAGGCAGCTTACAACCCAGCAGTATGAACGTTGTTTTCTCTAGTTTTAGTTTAGTTTTGGTTTAGAGATACAACACAGAAACAGTCCCTTCAGCCCACTGAGTCCGTGCCAATTAGCGATCCCTGCACACTAACACTATCCTACACACACTAGGGACAATTTACAATTTTTACCAAGCCAAATAGCCTACAAACCTGTACGTCTTTGAAATGTGGGAGGAAACCGGAGCACCCAGAGAAAATCAATGCAGGTCACAGGGAGAACATACAAACTCCATACAAACAGCACCCGTAGTCAGGATCGAACCCGGGTCTCTGGCTCTGTAAGGCAGCAACTCCCCCGCTGCACTATCGAATTTCAAGTAACTCCTGCATTCCTTCAAGGCCTGTCCCACTGCGGCAACTTAATTTGCGAGTTTAGAAGAGTTTGCGCTCGACTCAAACTCGCAGCATGATCCACACGTGGTCCTAGGAGGTCATTGTCACTCTCCTTCATGCTCGAGGGAAATTCCCGCATACTCGCGGCCTCAGTTTGGTCGAGGAAAAATTTTCAGCATGTTGAAAATTTTTCCGCGAGTAGAAATTGGTCGACATGGTTCGTTTCATTGATCCCTGGGATGGCAGGACAGTTATTGATTCCTGGGATGGCGGGACTGTCAAATGAGGAAAGATTGAAAAGATGGAAAAGACTAGGCTTGTATTCACTGGAGTTTAGAAGGATGAGGGGTTATCTTATAGAAACATATAAAATTATAGAATTATAAAAGGACTGGACAAGCTAGATGCAGGAAAAATGTTCCCAATGTGGGGAGAGTCCAGAACCAGGGGCCACAGTCTTAGAATAAAGGGGAGGTCATTTAAGACTGAGATGAGAAAATACTTTTTCACCCAGAGAGTTGTGAATTTATGGAATTCCCTGCCACAGAGGCCAGTGGAGGCCAAGTCACTGGATGGATTTAAAAGAGAGTTAGATAGAGCTCTAGGGGCTAGTGGAGTCAAGGAATATGGGGAGAAGGCAGGCAAGGGTTATTGATAGTGGACGATCAGCCATGATCACAATGAAAAGCGATGCTGGCTCGAAGGGCCGAATGGTCTCCTCCTGCACTTATTTTCTATGTTTCTATGTTTTGAACTCGTAGTGCCGTGGAGTGGGGTCGCTAGGCAGTCGAGGTTGCTGTAGGCAAACCCGTTTGCTGACCGGGCATTTTAATTGGCTCATTGGAGGTTTCAGAACCAAGGAAAACCGACCAGTAATATTAAATGCCCGCTAAACTTTATTAAAAGTTGTCTGGCATCTTTAAAGTGTTTCCACTCCTTCCCCTCCCCCCCCCCCCTTCTCTCCCTCCCCTTCTCCCTCTTCCCGTCTCTCTCCTTCTCTCCCCTTCTCTCCCCTCTCTCCCTTTCTCCCCCCCCCCCCCCTGCAATCTCTAAAGGACTTACCGTACACTGTGCCAGCCGTCTTTTATCTTCTTCTTCATCGCAGGTGTGAATTTCAGACAGCGCTCCCCGGCTTTCCCTGGCCCCCACCTTTGCGATGTGTTTGAGTGTATGTGTTGACGGTCGATCCAGCTCGCGGTTTCATCGCTGACGGTCGATCCAGCTCAAGGTTTTTCAGGCGAGTGCCCTCGAGCTTGAAGGTCGAAGACAGTCGCTGAAAAGTCGCATTAGTGGGACAGGCCCTTTCCCCGACTCTCTTCCCCCTCCCCCACCCTAGTCATCCTACTAGTTACACTGTTCGCATCTTGTATCACCGTCGTAAGCACATCTGCCCCAGACAACAATGGACATTATGTTTGTTTTTCTGTTTGTTTTTCTTTATGTTACCTTCTTTTTTGATACATTTTTGATCTTTGAATCATATTTGATTTTTGATCATATTTGAAGCTATTATGAAGTAATGTTTTAATATCCGTGTAAAATTTACTTAAACATATTTGGACAATTTAAATGCATCTGATCTTCAAACATTGAAAAATATAGTTCAAAGATCTTGGACAGCTAATCTGTCACAGTGCCATCAGAATTTCCTGAGGGCATAACCTCATGTTCCGCTACTGGAAAGCTAGTTGTCTCATGATCTACTCAAAGGACAAAGGACATTTATTGTCACATACACCAATTGGTGCAGTGAAATTTGAGTTACCATGCAGCACACAAATAAGATAAACACAACACTATAGAATTTAACATAAAACATAAAAACATCCCCCACAGCGGAATCAACGTTTCCCACTGTGAGGGAAGGCACCAAAGTTCAGTCATCTTCCTCTTGTTCACCCGTGGTCGGGGCCTATTGAGGCCTCCGCAGTCGCCACAACGGCGGCCCGATGTTTCAGGCCCACTCGCCGGGATGATGGAGCTCTGGCGTTGGAACAGAAGAACACGCTCAGCGGCATGGGCCACTAGGCAGAACTCCAGCTCATGAGGATTTATGGAGATGTAAAGAGAAAGTGTGGCCAGGTGAAAACGCAAAAATAGGCAAATGCAGGGCTGGTTGGTGCGGGATCCAATCATTTTAATCTGCTCATAATGGAATAAGATTTTTTTTAAATTGGAAGATACAGCAAGGAAACATACTCTTCAGCTCACCGAGTCCATTGATCACCCGTACACACTAGTTCCATTTTATCCCACATTCGCATTTGCTCCCTGCACACGAGGGACAATCTACAGAGGAAAATGTAACCTACATACCTGCAAGACTTTATAGCTTTCTTTAAATAATGTTTTGAATGATGGGCTACAAACTTAGTATTGTTTTGTATTTAGTTTAGTTCAGAGATACAGCATGGAAACAGGGCCTTCGGCACACACTGATCATCAATCAACAGTTCACACTAGTTCTATGGTGTCCCATCCACTGCCTACACATTAGGGGCAATTTACAGAGGCCAATTAACCTACAAACCCGCACACCTCTTTTGGAAGTGGGAGGAAACCGGAGCACCTGGAGGAAATCCAAGCGGTCATAGGGAGAATGTGCACACTGCACACAGAAAGAACCCGAGGTCAGGATTGAACCCAGGTCACTGACAAGTGAGGTGGCGGCTCTACCAACTGTGTCATTGTGTCGGTCTATCTGCAACTTATTATTGATGGTTTTTGATTCATATTGAGACAATGATTGACTTGAATTTTGTCCGTAATTTACTTACGTTATTGAGCAAGATTGTGTTCCAGATTTACATTAGTGTCCCAGAGACAGGCAGCGACTGATATTTTCATCTTTCTCCACTGTTTACAATATAAAACCTATCCAAGTACATTACACCAATGTACACGAACAATCTCATATATCACCAGGTTGTATGAAAGCTAAACAGGTCAGTTAGCTCCGCAAAAGATGATACGAGATATTGGTAATATATATATTTTTACAGCTTCACTGTGAAATGGAGGGCTTCCTATTATTGTCATACAGCAAATAAGAAACAAACACAAGGAATGTGACAACAATTCCACGTATAGTTTCCTGTAACATTAGTGACTTTAAAAACGAATAGAGCCATAGAGTCATACAGCACAGAAACAGGCCCTTCAGCCCAAATCATCTATGTCGACCAAGATGCCTTATCTAAGCTGGTCCTATTTGCCTGTATTTGGCCTTATCCCTCTAAATCTTTCCTTTTTGTGTACCTGTCCAAGTGTATTTTAAATGCTGTGATAATATCTGCCGCAACTACCTCCTCCTGCAGCTCTTGCCATAAACCACCACCCTCTGAATGAAAACGTTACCGCTCAGGTTCATATTAAATCTTGTCCCTCTCACCTTACATTTGTTCCCTTGTTTTTGATTCCCCCACCCTGTTTACAATAAATTTACAAAATGACCACTAAACATGTACCTTTATGTAGGAAGGAACTGCAGATGTTGGTTTACACCGAAGATAGGCACAAAATGCTGGAGTAACTCAACGGGTCAGGCAACATCTCTGGAGAAAAAGCTCCACCTGCACTCCATGCTGCCTCAGCAAGGTCAAGGACCAGTCTCACCCTGGTCACTCCCTCTTCTCCCCTCTCCCATCAGACAGAATATACAGAAGTCTGAAATTTCCAGTTGATCCTGTTTCAGGAACAGTTTCTGGAACAATTTAGTTTAGTTTTAGTTTAGAGATATAACATGGAATCAGGCCCTTCAGCTCACTATGTCCATGCCAACAATTGATCACCTTTTCATACCAGTTCCATGTTATCCAACTTTCTCATCCACTGCCTACATACTGGGGGAAATTTACAAAGACCAATTAACCTACAAACCAGCACATCTTTGGGATGGGGGAGAAAACCGGAGCACCCGGAGAAAACCCACGTGGTCACAGGGAGAATAGTAAGATTAAACGAGAACTTACCAGTTTGAAGTTTGATCTTGATTTTATGAGGAGTTACGATGAGCGATTACGTGAAGAAGGGCCGTCCGTCTGCGTGCGCGTCAATCTTCAAAGCAGCGGTGTTAAATCACAGATAAAAAAGAAGACCTGAGAACAGTAAGATTGTGAAAAACTTGAACTTCCATATGACCTTGATAATATGAGGGTGGGAGCGGTGGGCACGTAATCGCTCATCGTAACTCCTCATAAAATCAAGATCAAACTTCAAACTGGTAAGTTCTCGTTTAATCTTACTATTTTACTTCGGAGTCACGTGAATGACTACGTGAAGATTTCAAAGCTCTGTGATTTTACGCCGGTTACGAAATCAAGCGTCACACACTGAATGGATTGACCATGGATGCGTGTAATCATTAAAGCATTCAGACATTACGTAGTCAAATAAAGAAACTGATGCTTTAAATGAAAGAAAAGCTTTTAAAAAAATTTACCCCTCCCAACCTTGGGGGGAAACTAAGGGACAGAACTTAAAATGGTATGTGCAAACACCCCCAGTCCGGTTATGGGTTTGTTATAAAAACCGGTGGACCGTTATTTCATTCGTCCATCCTGCAGCCACGAGGATGTCGTTAAGGGGCACGTCCATAGCTCTTGCTGCCGACGTAGATGCAGCCCTGGTGGAGTGAGATTTAACGATATAAATGTTCACTCCTGCTACCGCCATTACCTCCTTTGACCATCTGGAGATGATTTGAGTTGATACCTTCTGGTGTGGTTTTTTATGGCTGATGAGGACCGATTGTTCTGAGCCTCTGAGGTTCTCCGTAACGCTCAGATAGTACGTTACCACACACACAACCGTTGGTCCTCTGGATATGCCAAGAACTGGATCTCCATCCCTGGCATTCCTGGCCTGCTCTGTTTTATCAGGTTCCTGATTACGAATGTTATGTTGTTCATATTGGTGGTCATGTAATCCAACCGTAGCTTTTGCAGTGTCTGGACTCTTTGTCAGCATACCACCTTCAGGGTTAGTTATAGGCGGTCCCCACTGTCAAAGTAGGGTTAGTACCACGCTCACATCCCATGTGTCCTTGTACCTTGGCCTTGGAGGTATTAAATTGTAAATTCCCTTCATGAATTTTGTTGTAAAGGGGTGCGTTCCTATCGACCCATGCCCTGCTTCCAGCATCAGATAGGAGGAGAGTGCGCCTCTGGCACTATAGATTGCACTATAACTTTGTTTATAGTTATGGTACAGAGTTGATAGGAACTCCAAGACATCCGTTATCCGAACTGTGTTTTATTTGTTCGGACAGTCCTATGCCTTGACATGGCCTCCTCAGAATCTGCAGATCAACAAGTTAATGCGTTCATGTAGTGGATGATTGCTCCCTGTAACTGGGTTCACTAGGAAGTCCCTGCTCTTGGGTACAGCTATAACTGGCTGGGCTATAATTCCCAATTTTTTTGGGAACCAGGTTTGAGTAGGCCAATCTGGCACTACCAATATGCCTGTGGCTTAGTCTTGCTTGATTTTGGTCAAGCATCGGTTTGTGAGACAAATTGGCGGAAAGCATGCATAAACATTCCTCCCCAATTGAGGGAGAAAGCATCCACTGCCTTAGCTCCTGGATCCAGCTCGCAGGACACATATCTGGGTAACTGATGGTTTGGTCTAGATGCAAACAGATCAATATCTGGTATGCCAAATCGTGTAGTTATTTCGTTAAATACTGCCCGATTCAACATCCATTCTGTGTTGTTATTAAACATTCGTGATCCAGCATCTGTCACCGTGTTATATCTATCTCGTAGATAGACCGCTGTAACCCAAATATTCCTCTCGATACACCAGTGCCAAATGAGGTTCGACAATCTGTCGCAAGATACAGATTTTACACCACCCTTGTGATTGATAGATGCCACCGCAGTGGTGTTATCAATCTGAGTTTGAACAAGCACAGATTGCATATCGCTACAGAAAACCTTGAGTCCATATTGTGCCCCCAACAATTCTGGGTAATTGATTCCATGTGTTGGGGAATTACAGACTCCTGCTCATTCCATCTGCCCCCACAGCTCTAGACTGTGTTTGTGGCTCCCCATCCTTAGCCGCTTGCATTGGTCTGAAGAACCACCGATGGCTTTCGAGCAAAATTTCCCTTGAGCTGTCTCTCGTTCGTTATCCACCATAGTTATTCAACAATGGCCTCTGCTGGCAATCCATAGTTTTGCCAATTTGGCCTGCATGTAATCTGAGTGTTCGTTCCTTTGCTCGCTGTAAATTCTGGTAATGCAAAGGCCCGTGACGTACTGCTGAAAATGCAGGTACTATTTGCCAATTACACTCGCTGTTTGCCTGATAGATGGCTAGTATTTGACTATCAGGTCATAGCAGGCTTACTTAAATCTTGTTGTTTGCCCCTAGGCAAAGTCACCAACATATTTACTGTTTTTAATAGTAAATCCTAGGTAATCAATTACCCTTGTAGGTGTCAATTTTGATTTAACTGGATGGATGAGGTAACCAATTCTTTCAAACAGGGTTTTGATTTGTTTTGACTGATGCTTCTGCCAATTCTTGGTGACTCCAAATTGAAAATGTCCTCCAAATATGCCATTACTATGTGGTTTTGAGACCTTTGTAGTCCCAGAATTGGTTTCCGTAGTTTAGTCAATAGTCTAGGAGCTGCTGTCAACCTATTTGGCAGAGCCATGCCATCCAGTTAAACTTCAAATATCTCCTGTTCTTAGTGAATAGACACCGAATAGTATGCATCTTTGAGGTTGATGCATGCCATGTGACCATTTTATAGGAAGCTCCTATAAAACAGTTGTTAGACCGTAACAAAATTTTACTGTTCTGAAAGTCTATACTGCACAAATGAGTTAAACCTGGATGAAGTGACATCCTCCATCTGTCACCTGTCCTGGAAGGCAATCCTGCCCATAATACTGGGCCTGCCTCGAAGACAACTCCGGTCCGAGTTACATAGAAACATAGAAACATAGAAAGTAGGTGCGAGAGTAGACCACCAGGTCCGTCGAGCCCGCACCGCCATTCGCTCATGGCTGAACACTAAACAGACACACTTACCCACAAACAGTAGACACAAGACACAGAACACAAGACACTACCCTCCCCTTTATACCGCTATCACCCCTCTCCACCCCAAGAACCTCGTGATCTCCTGGGGGAGGCAAAAAACCGGATAAAAACCCAGGTCCAATTCGGGAAAAAAATCCGGGAAATTCCTCTCCGACCCCAATCCAGGCGATCGACACTTGTCCAGGAGATCACTCAGGTCTTACTATACTAACCATACCTAGGTCCATATCCCTGCCCTCTCCCCGTAGCCCCTTATCCCCTTGGCAGCTAAAAAACCATCTATTTTAGTCTTAAATATATTTAAAGTTTCTGCTTCCACTGCTCCCTGGGGCAGTGAATTCCATAAATTAATCACCCTCTGGGTGAAGAAGTTCTTCCTCATCTCAGTTTTAAAAGAGCCCCCCCTTATTCTGCAACTATGTCCCCTAGTTCAAGTCTGCTTGGAACCTATGTATGTTGTGCAGTAAATTAATCACATGTTGTTATCTGTTTTTTAAAACCAGATCTGAAATTCATGTTATTGTCATTTTGAACAAAAACACAAGAGTAAAATTACCAACATGTAACTGGTCCACAATCCCTTGTTTCGGTAAACCCAGACTCACCTACCTCCATGGCTACCGGTGGTCTTGTGGTAAGCCCAAAAGGCCCCTGATGCGGGTTACTTTTCTCTCCTTTATTGGGAGTAGGACTGGTAGGAAGTGTGGATTCCATGTTTCTCCTGACCTCTGCTTGGGTCTTGGTCTGAAAACCTTATCATACTGAGCTTGCCTTGTAAGACAATTCTGGCCAAAATTCAGAGTCTGCCTTGAAAGACGACTCTGATCATATTTCTGTGCCCAGCTTTCAAGCTACCACCGGCTTCAGTGAACTGCTTATCCCCTATGGAGGTGTGGGTGTGTTGTCGCCTACTGATGAAGTTTGCTTGTCGTTGTACCTTGATTGGTCCGACAACTTTTGCTTCCTTCTTCTGGTCTTACCTGAAGAGAGGATTCAGCGGCTGGTTTCTCCAATGTCACCCTGATAGCGCTGTTCCCTTGCCGGCATTTGTGCGAATATTCTGCCAACTGCTGGCTCTTGAGGCCATATGCATGTGCTTCAGTATGTTCATACTTTAAATTCGAGATCAGTTACCTACTGATCACTCACACTCCCCTCCACTGAGAGTGAGATTTGTAGGCAGCCCTGAAAACAGGTGCTGCCGCAGGCCCCTGAGGATACCTGCGCTGACATGGCCCCTCTAGCGGACCTAAATGAGATTCTTGCTTTGGGTCAGACTGAAACTGACCGTGGATGCTCCTCTCCTCAGAGCAGGAGACATTTGTGCAGCCCTGAAACAGGTGCCTCTGCCTGCGGGTTCTCCATAATTCCCGGGCTGATAACTCCCTCCTTTGGAGTATATCATTGTGGAGCACCTCTCCATCAGGTGCTCCATGTGGGTTTTGAACGTTTAAACACGTTACCCATGAAGGAGGTTATCCTCTCCATCCGGGATCCTCCTGGCCAGACTTATTTGCGGGCTTTCTCCTTGCATTCCTTTCCTCAGAGCGAGAGATCAAATAGTGGCTAACCCTCCAATTGGGTTTGCCTAGGTACTCCTGGCCCGTTTTGTTTTCCCCATGTGTGAGGCTGCTGGCATGGCCTGCTGTAGAGGCCCGTGCTGATACTGCTCCCTCCTTCGGAGCAGATCATTGTTGGAGCAACTTCTCCATAAGTTGCTCCATGTGGGAGAGTCGTCCTCAGACGCTCTCCGTTGAGGGAGGGTATCCCTCTTCCCCGGACTCATCTGAGTCAACGGGTGTCAGACTTGCGGGTGGTTTTTACATCCCGCAGGACCACCGGGGAGCTCCTCCTCCTGCACCAAGTCTTTCCTGCCGGTTCTGCCGGCGGTAATGTCGGGAACAAGACCGTCGCCCGCTACTGGGAATGCTGCGGTCTTCGGCAGCCGACTTCCCCGCAGACCGTCTCCTCGACATCTGGGCTCTGAAACTACAAAAAGCTTCAAGTCCGAGAAAACGCAGGTAAGTAGTTCAACTTTCCTTACCTGCCGATCCTGAGGGCTGGGAGGACACAGTGCCTCTCCAGCCCGTCGTGCGTGTTGCGTTCAGACGTAATGAGGCGCACGCAGACGGACAGCCCTTCTTCATGTAGTCACTCACGTGACTCCGAAGTAAAATGTGCAAATTCCACTCATTCCACAAGGTCATGATCAAACCCGGTTCTCTGATGCTGTGAGGCAGCAACTCTATCAGCTGCACCACTGTTAGTTAAAATATATAAAAGGTGGCTTTGCTTATTTTTTAAAATAGTTTTCATCAGCTTTTTACGGATCGGGATGCATATGAAAACTACTGATCCTATGATATCTCAGAATGTGCACTGTTCAACTGCAGTGCTAGGAATGGTAGCTGCACACCATATCCCTCACCATTCAATTCAAAGCATGCATTACTTTCAGAACCAGTACAATAAAAGAACGGAATTACATTAACAAGCGCCACTAGCAATGCAATGGTTAACTTGGGAAGAATTATAATCTGTTACGAGAAGGATGACAAATCCAAACGCAGCTTGCCATAATTTGTCGAAGTTTTAACCAGACTCATTAGCCTGTTCAATGGAAAATAGCTAAAATTTATCATAATCAGCTCTGTATGTCTATATTTAATGAGATACACCTTCTCTATCTTTAATTTTGCAGGCTGTCAAACTAAATAACATAATTTTCTTTCGCTCAGTGGAGTAATTTACTTAAATCTATACTCAGTAGAGAGGATGCACACAATTAGAGAGAGCAGTCTACTGTAAAAACGAATTAAAATTGATTGTGTTCCAGTGAAAACTAAATTTGTAATGCACTAATTGGATTTTACCCAAACATCTGCAGCAAGCTGACTTGATTGCGCTGTGAAACAGTCGCAGATAAAATCAGATTCATGATGAAGATCGCATGAAATTGTCTAAAAGTGGGTAATGTGATTGGAAAATGAAATTAAAACATTGCGGTGATGATGCAGCCGTGCTTGTGTTGAGCGGTAGTGGCCAATCGGGTAACCACATGGGCTTTCTCATCGTTTCTTAACTGAGGTGACAATAGTGATGAATGGAATGCTATCAGCTCGGTGGCCAATGCTAGACCAAGTATGGCAAGAAGTCAACCTGACATCGCAAGCTGGGAAGGGAGCAGAGAAGATTTACGAGGATGTTGCCAGGACTCGTGTGCCTGCGCTGTGGGGAGAGGTTGAGCAGGCCAGGATTCCATTCCTTTGACTGCCAGAGGATGAGGAGTGATCTTATGGAGGTGTACAAAATCACGAGAAGAATAAATCGAGTCTCTTGCCCAGAGTAGGGGAATCGTGAACCAGAGGACATAGGTTTAAGGTGAAGGGGGAAAGATTTAATAGGAACCTGAGCAGTAACTTTTTCACACAAAGGGTGGTGGGTGTATGGACCAAGCTGCCGGAGGAGGTAACTGAGGCAGATAATATCACAACATTTAAGAAACATTTAGACAGGTACATGGATAGGATAGGTTTAGTAGGATATGGGCCAAACCTAGGCAGGTGGGAATAAATTGCTCATATTGGCTGCTGTAGGCAAGTTGGACCAAACGGCCTGTTTCCACACTGTAAGACGTTATGACTATGACTTAATCATTCTCCTTGTAACCACATGGGTTTCATAGTCCCTTTTCATCTGTGCATTAATTGCCTCATATTGTGTTTTGAATTGAATTCTGTCTTTACTTTGTGTACTAGTCATGTCTCTACTATTTATTTCATTCCCCTTACATGTTTTTCCTCTACCTGCTAAATTTTTGTAAGGTGTCCTTGAGACTCTTGAAAGGCGCCCATAAATAAAATTTATTATTATTATTATTATTATAGTCATAGTCACAGTGGGTTTCCTCCAGGTGCTCTGATTTCCTTCTACATCCCAAAGACATGCAGGTTTGTAGGTTAATTGGCTTCTATAAATTGCTCCCCATGCGTAGAGAATGGATGAGAAAGTGGGATAGCATAGAACTAGCATAGAACAGGTGGTCGATGGTCAGTGTGGACTTAGAAATCCCTGTTTTCCTGCTGTATCTCTAAACTAAACTAAAATAAATTAACATAATTACAATTTAGACTCTCTGAATTAACATCATTACAATTTAGAATCTGTGATGAGCATTTTCTAGAACACAAGGAGCTGCAGATGTTGGTTTACAAAAAAAGACACAAAGTGTTGGAGTAACTCAGCAGGTCAGGCAGCATCGCTGGAGAACATGGATATGTGACGTTTCGGGTTGGAACCCTTCTTTGGACTGAATGTGGTGTGGGGCGGTGAAAGCTGGATAGAAAATTGGTTGGCAGACCAGAAACAAAGAGTAGGGATTAACGGGTCCCTTTCAGAATGGCAGGCAGTGACAAGTGGGGTACCGCAAGGCTCGGTGCGGGGACCGCAGCTATATACAATATGCATCAATGATTTAGATGAAGGGATTCAAAGTAACATTAGCAAATTTGCAGATGACACAAAGCTGGGTGGCAGTGTGAACTATGAGGAAGATGCTATGAGAATGCAGGGTGACTTGGATAGGTTGGGTGAGTGGGCAGATGCATGGCAGGTGCAGTTTAATGTGGATAAATGTGAGGTTATCCACTTTGGTAGCAAAAACAGGAAGGCAGATTACTATCTAAATCATGTTAAATTGGGAAAAGGGGAAGTACAACGGGATCTGGGGATCCTTGTTCATCAGTCAATGAAAGTAAGCATGCAGGGTACAGCAGGCAGTGAAGAAAGCAAATGGCATGTTGGCCTTTATAACAAGAGGAGTTGAGTATAGGAGTAAAGAGGTCCTGCAGTTGTATAGGGCCCTAGTGAGAACATTGTGTGCAGTTTGGTCCCCTAATTTGAGGAAGGACATTCTTGCTATTGAGGGAGTGTAGCGTAGGTTTACAAGGTTAATTCCCGGGATGGCGGGACTGTCATATGCTGAGAGAATGGAGCGGCTGGGCTTGTATACTCTGGAGTTTAGAAGGATGAGAGGGTATCTTATTGAAACATATAAGATTATTAAGGGTTTCGACACGCTAGAGACAGGAAACATGTTCCCAATGTTGGGGGAGTCCAGAACCAGGGGTCACAGCTTAAGAATAAGGGGTAAGCCATTTAGAATGGAGGCCTGGGAAAACTTTTTCTCATAGAGAGTTGTGAGTCTGTGGAATTCTCTGCCTCTGAGGGCGGTGGAGGCCCATTCTCTGGATACTTTCAAGAGAGAGCTGGATAGGGCTCTTAAAGATAGCAGAGTCAGGGGATATGGAGAGAAGGCAGGAATGGGGTACTGGTTGGGGATGATCAGCCATGAACATTGAATGGCGGTGCTGGCTCGAAGAGCTGAATGGCCTACTTCTGCACCTATTGACTATTGTCTATTATAAAGCTGGAAGAGTGGAGAGGCAGGAAAGAACCTGGTGTGTAATAAATAGATAAAGGTGCACAGGTGAAGGGGGCCTTTGATAGGCAGATAGTTGCACAAAGGCCAGAAATGAAACGACAAAGGGTATGAGATAAGGATTGAAGAGTTGCGAATTGTGAAGCCAGAGGAAGGAATGCAGGTGGAAGGGGAGGGTGAGGGGACAAATGGGTGCAAGATGATGCACAGGGAAGAGAGGGGGGTGGGTAGATTGGTTATTTCATATTAACCTCCTATTGTAGTGCTTGTTAGTAGTTGCTCTGCCTAATATGCGATCTATATTACCAAGAGCTTGCTTACGTAATTCAGTCTGAGTAGCTGTTAGGTACTGTAATGTTTTGCAGACCAACGCTGTAAGTGGACTTTAATAAATATGTGTTGTATTACATGGTGTCAGAAGTGGGATTGCGTTTGAGCTGGATGTCTTTGTCATGGTCCAGCACTTTCTTCAGATTAGCATCATGCTCAGCCAAGTCGCGCCCACAAACGAGAATGTCATCTACAATAATGGTGCATGGATACCCTGCAAACAGTCTCTTATTCGGGCTGGTTTGTCATCGATCTACTCCAAACCATCACATCTGAAGCAGTTATCCAGAAATTGCAATGCCATTTCTCTGTGCACGACTCCCCTGCACGCCTTCTATCTGACAATGGCAGTCAGTTCGCCAGCCAGCTTTTCAAAAACTTTGCACAATGATGGGACTTTCGACATATCACCACAGCCCTGAGTTTCCGTAGTCCAACGGACTCGCCAAATGTGCCAACCGTTTTATGTTTGAGCCTGCTGTTTTAGACAGATCCTAGTGCCTGCAGAACTGATTGATGACCCTGCTGTCCTCGTTCGCAACAGGTTGGCAAATAGATAGAATGTTTTATTAGCGGATTGAAACACATGGCTGCACGCTGTCATTTTCGAGATTTATGCGATGAACTGTTTCGCGACAAACTCGTTGGAGGTTTGCTTAATGCCAAGGTGAGAGACAAATTCCTTCGTAATACTGAACTAACTCTTAATTGCCGAACACGCCTGTCAGATTGCTGAGATAACGGCATCTCACACTAAGTCTGTGACCTCTGGACAGCGCTCCCAGTATAGTGTTAACCTTACAGACATCTCCTGTCGAAACAAGCATCTGCAGCCTTCCCTTGCCTGGCAGCAGCGAAGGTCTGCTGCTCGATGTCCTAATTGTAACTATTCTCATGCTCCGGGTCGGGAGTTCTGTATTACATGGTAAAATTTGCCATTTCTGCAAGAAATTCAACCACTTTGCAAAATGTTGCTGTTCCCGTGCTACTCAATCCGTCTCAAGGCCGAGTTTGCACCTGTTACAACATGAGTCTGCTGATAACGAAGGCCGAGAGCTTGAGCTGCCATCCTCCTCTCAGCTCTCTGAAAGTGAAGTAAACAGTTCTGCCATCCACTATTTCCTCCCTTGCTCTAATGAGCAACTTGACCCTGAGGTAACCATGTTTGTGAATAACAGGCTTGGGATCGTAAAGATTGATACTGGCGCTAAATGCAATGCCATCTCGTTATCTGAGTTTTAAAAAATACGTAATGCTGAACATGTTGTAAAGGCCTCGGCCACGCTTCGGGCCTACGGGAGTGATGTTCTACTCCCGCTTGTACAAACTGATTTAAACTGCATCATAGATTCGCAGCCTCATACCCTAAAGTTTTATATCGTCAAGGGGGATTCTGAAACTCTGCTTGGTATTAATGCATGCCACGATCTAGGCTTAGTATACTTCGGCCGCGCTGTCCATCAACTCTTTCTCGCTGAGGGCCCCACTCAGCAAATACAGAGAACTATTTAACGGTGAGCTAGGCAAGCTGCCCCTCAAGTACAACATCGCAGTTGATCCCAACGTCACTCCTGTGGTTCGAGCACCACATCATGTTCCGCATGCCATGCGTCACAGAGTACACAATTAACTCAAGCGGATGGTCTCCCTGCGTGTCATTGCTGAAGTTACTGACCCATCTGACTGGGTTTCCACCATGGTGGTTGCAACGGAAAAAAAACAAGGAGGAAATCTGTATCTGCATAAACCCCAGGGATCTCAACAGCTATCAAACACCTGCACTACCCTATGCGAACGATAGAGGAAGTTGCCACTCAAATAGGCACCGCATCAGTGTTCTCCGTTCAGGTTCGTTTTGAGAATCTTACCTTGCTAAATCTGACGTCTACCTGGACCTGCTCAATTTAAGGAACATTGCCAGGGATCCCATACTGGGTTCCCCAGCCCAACAACTGATGTCTCGCCAAACCCGTGCTGCCCTGCCTGTACCCCAGCAGCCACAGGTTCGTTCTCCACCTGCGGTCCAGAAACAACTACAATTCAAGCGCGATGCACAAAAACGGTAAGCCACTTAAACCTCTCTCCAGTGGACAGATTGTTCACCTCAAGACCAACAAGGGCTATGGCCATCTGGGTCACATCCACAGCCCTGCCAAACAACCACTCTCCTACCTGGTTAGCGCGGACGGGGCCATTTACAGACGCAATCGTCAACATCTCCTTCCAGTGAAGGAACCGCATTTAGAGGTTTCGGATTTTGTAAACCCTCCCACTACCGGGCCGGCTGCTCCACTATCAGAGACTGTGTCCCCCGCGGCCTCCCCACGGTGTTCAGTGCCTAGCTCGACTATTTCACCACCCGGCAGGGCCCCGGTCATTTCCCCGGTTCCCTCCCCAGTCACTTCACCGGTAAAAGGAGGAGATGCGGATTAGTACCGCACACGTGCTGGACGGGTCAGCAGGCCACCCATTAGATACGGTGATTTTGTGTAAATATCTATACTTGCCCCTATGCATTATTAACGTTCCGGCTACTATATTGTTTGGCCACCACATTTCCACGTATCTATGCTTTATTTTGTTTCTACATGAAAGATGTAGATTGGTTATTTCCTACTAAACAATTGTAGTTCTTGTTAGTAGTTGCTCCGCCTAATATGCGATCTATATTACCAAGAGCTTGCTTACATAATTCAGTCTGAGCAGCTGTTAGGTACGTTCTGCAGACCAAGCTGTAAGTGGACATTAATAAATATTTGTTGTATTTTGATGTGTTGTAAGCTACCCAAACAGAATATAAGGTGCTGTGCCTCCATTTAGCATGTGGCTTCATTCTGCTAATAGAGGAGACCCAGGACAGAAAGGTCAGTATGGCAGTGGGAAGGGGAGTATAAAGGCGTAGCAACCGGCCCAGCCAGTAGGCTTTGGCGGACTGAGCGCAAGTGTTTGGCAAAGCTAAAAAGCATTTTCATGAGATCATGTGATAGGAGTAGAATTATGCCATTCGGCCCATCGTGTCTACTCCAGCATTAAATCATGGCTGATCTTTCTCTCCGTCCTAACCCCATTCTCCTGCCTTCTCCCCGTAGCCTCTGACACCCGTACTAATCAAGAATCTATCTCCACCTTAAAGATATTCATTGTCTTTACCTCCACAGCCTTCTGTGGCAAAGAATTCCACAGATTCACCACCCTCTGACTAATGAAAGTCCTCCTCAACACCTTTATAAAAGAACATCCTTTAATTCTGAGGCTATGATCTCTAGTCCTAGACTCTCCCACTAGTGGAAACATACTCTTCACATTCACTCTATCCAAGCCTTTCACTATTCTTTTCTACCCAGAATCTTCACAGGAATTTCCCAACGTATATTCATATTCTTTAGCAGTTATCTCTTTTTGAAAAATCTAAGCAGTCCCATTGGGTCACTAAGTTCACACTGAGTATCAATCACCCATTCACACTAGTTCTATGTTATAGCACTTTCTTATCCACTCCCTATACACTCAGGGCATTTACAGAGGTTCATTAACCAACAAACTTGTATGTCTTTGGAATGTGCAATCTTTCAAAATAGCATGCAAAACAAAGCTTTTCACTATACCTTGGTACACGTGACAATAATAAACCTAAATCTAAACATAAGACGTCTACAAATATTGATTGTATTAACAAAGCAATCCTCTGTAGTGATACATCAGAACAAACCCAGAGTGGACTAAATTAGATAGCCACTATAAACCTGTTGGGGATTATCATTAACATGCTCATTTATTGAAATGTATAAACCCCACCTCCACTCTACTGCCTTCTGATGTGCATGACCTTTGCATCACACTAATCACACTGAAGATTTGCTGTACGCATCATCAAGTGGCCCAAAACTGTCACTTCCTGGCCCATAACTGTTACTTCCTGGCCCAAAACTGTCACTTCCTGGTCCAAAATTGTCACTTCCTGGCATCACTTAAAACAATCTTTCTCATTCTTCTAATTTTTTAATAAATCCAATGCTTCTCATGGGACAACCCTTTATTCCAGGAATCAAATAAATAAAACTGGACCACTCCCAAGCCAAGTGTATTCTTCAAAAACACAGTGCTCGAGTAGATCAGGAAGCATCTCTGGAGTACATGGGTAGATGGCATTTCTGATCAATACTCTTCTTCAAACTGAAGAGGGGTCATATGTCAGGCTGTTATTCATTGACTACAGCTCGGCATTTAATACCATCATTCCTCCAAGCTGGTTACCAAGCTCTCAGGTCTGGGTATCTGCGCATCCCTCGACTTCCTCATTCACAGACCATTCTGTCCGTATTGGTGGAAATGTGTCATCCTCGGTAACAATCAGCACGGGAGCACCTCAAGGCTGTGTGCTCAGCCCCCTGCTGTACTCACTCTATACTCATGGCTGCGTAGCCAGACATAGTGCAAACTCCATCATCAAGTTCGCCGACGACACCACTGTTGTGGGACGTATCACTGAAGGGGACAAGCCAGAGTATAGAAGTGAGATCGATTATTGCCAGCACAATAACCTGGCTCTCAACACCAGCAAAACCAAGGAACTGATTGTGGACTTTGGAAGGGATAGGATGGGGACCCACAATCCCGTTTATATCAACGGGTCGATGGTGGAAAGGGTCAAGAACTTCAAATCCGTGGGCGTCCATATTTCCGAAAATCTCTCCTGGTCCCAGAACACTGTTGTAATTATAAAGAAAGCACATCAGCGCCTCTACTTCCTGAGAAGAATACGGAGAGTCGGTATGTCAAGGAGGACTCTCTCGAACTTCTACAGGTGCACAGTAGAGAGCATGCTGACCGGTTGCACCGTGGCTTGGTTCGGCAACTTGAGCGTCCAGGAGCTGAAAGGCTGCAAAAAGTTGTAAACACTTCCCATTCCATCATCGCTCTGACCTCCCTACCATCGATGGGATTTATCGCAGTCGCTGCCTCAAAAAGGCTGCCAACATCATCAAGGACCAACACAATCCTGGCCACACACTCATCTCTCCGCTGCCATCAGGTAGAAGGAGCCTGAAATCTGCAACATCCAGGTTCAGGAACAGCTTCTTCCCCACAGCCATCAGACTATTAAACACAACTTCTAACAAACTGCAATATAACAGCCTATTGCACTTTACATGTTTATTTATGTGTGTGTATATATATTTTCTATGGTATATGGACACACTGATCTGTTCTGTATTTATGCCTACGATATTCTGTTGTGCTGCCGCAAGCAAGAATTTCATTGTCCTATCTGGGACACATGACAATAAACTCGCTTGACTTGACGACACCATATATCACCTATCCATGTTTTCCAAAAATGCTGCTTGATCTGCTCAGTTAGGTCGGGTTTGGAAGGGAGAAGTAGTTGGGAGTCTAGGAGGGCTACAGGGTGGGGGGGGAGGTAAACTGGCATTTATATGTCAAATTCCAATCTAGACACTTAGGCAAATACACTCGAGTTACAATAACGAATCCTGTTCTGATAAGCCAGAACATATTTATCAAATCTGGCTTGATTTTGACCCAGGACAAAGATTCGGATTGTTATTGAAGTCTGGAAATTACTTTAAGCACATTTTTGCACACATTCATATCTATCTCCTTGCTCCACTAGCTTAACTGAACTAGCCAAAAAGAAGGAATACATTAAGAGTTTGATGATAAGGCTTCTCACGGTGACTTCCATGTCCATAGGGAGCTTGGGGAAATCATATTTACAACTCTCCTGGACTGTAGTGTGGGTATTCTAATGCTGGTATTAGTTTCATCATCAGAAATGTTTCAAAGGCTAGGTCCCACAGAATGTGATTGTAAAGTGCTTCTTCAAAAAAATGTAACTTATACTTTGATGTTTCTTTGATTGGTCATAAAAATTGTAAAACAGATGCCTGCAGAGTAAGAGCATGTGCAAGCTATCAATCCAATCCTGTCATCACTTACATGGCCTCAATCAACACTGGCTTCCTGTTTTGATTTACACAAGATACTAACATTTCTCCATGGGTTTATTAACTGCAGCGGCTTCCACTAGGCTCAGAGTAAACTGCCCTCTGAACTATTAATGTCTACATTAATCTTCGAGCATTTAAATGAAATTGTGAGCAACTCTATTTTTCCCCATTTTGAGAAAGAAAATATGCAGGTGCTGGATGGCATAAAAAGGGCATGGTCTATCTTTATGGCCGACTTGCTTTGATTCTTGTTTCAAAGATGTTTCTCTCCCAATTGGGGAAAACGTGGTGAAAAGAGAGGATACTGCAGTTTAAACTGTTAATGTGATGTGTCGCACAATATTTATTTTTCCAACGTCCTTCTGAACACTTTAAAGACGGTGATTGCTATTTCTTCACAGTAATTGAGGAAGAGTACTGGGGCAGTAATCAGCTCCCTCCCTGCTCCACATCACCTGGATTTCCTGCCAGGGACTTCCAGTTCAATGATTTAGCAGGTCATATTTCCTGTCAGATTGAACTCGAACATTATGTTTGACTCAGTGAGCACTCACTTCAGATCAGAAGAGGCAAGGTATGCCCCCCATTAGTCATCACCCACACATCTTGCCTTCCTAGTACGTGCAAACCCACTTTTGCTTCTTCATAAATTAATGACCACTTTGATGCTATGGGGTGAATGTCTCCTACAATTTATGTCTCTACCTGGCCTGTCTTAGAAAATAACTACATTGTTCAATGTTTTTTTCCGGGTCTCTGATTAGGATGTAGGAAGATAGATATTTCTTCAAATTCCGAATCTCAAATGTACGGTTTAAGAGCAATGCAGTGTCACTAACATTCCATCAGAACAGAAACTACCTCTGACACCAAATGGGCCATTCTCTCTGCTAACCCTCCTTTTCAGTGCAGACTTTTCACAAATCTGCTAGGGTCGATTAGCCGATGAGTACCATCCAAATGGTTTAGGTTTATATTTATTACTGTCATGTGTATCAAGGAACAGTGAAAAGCTTTTTTTAGCATTCCATCCAGATGATACTATACATAGAAGATAGACAAAAAGTGCTGGGGTAATTCAGCAGGACGGGCACCATCTTTGCTGCCTGACCCGCTATGTTACTCCAGCACATTTTGTGTCTATCTTCGATTTAAACCAGCATCTGCAGTTCCTTCCTGCACAATATACTATACTTAAGTCGCCAGGTCTCTACACACTTTTAAAATTATGTTCACATTGCTCGCTTGACTGTTCTGTCGTGCTGCTGCAAGTAAGAATTTCATTGTCCTATCTGGGACATATGACAATAAAACACTCTTGACTCTTGATTCTTTCTATCAGGAAGTGTGCGGTAGGGCAGAGACTGAATATGGGCCGGAGATTTGAGCCATTTGTTCAGAAGCAAAGCTTCAATCCCCAACATTGCAGTTGGGGATTGCAGGAACTTTCAAAGTGTATTGTGGGAGGTCACATGTGAGGGGATCAAATTTACCACATAACCACCCCCCAGGTCCCGAATAAAACATCAAAAAAAATTATTTCTAAGCTGACTAAGCTTACTTTTCAGTTAATGGGTTTGATCCTAACCTTCTGGGTGCTGTCTATGTGGAGTTTGCCCATCTCCCTGTGACTGCTTGGGTTTCCTCTAGATGCTCCCGTTTCCTCCCATATTCCAAAGACATACGGGTTTGTTAGTTGTGTAAGAAAGAACTGCAGATGTTGGTTAAAATCGAAGGTAGACAACAAGTACTGGAGTAACTAAGCGGGACAGGCAGCATCTCTGGAGAGAAGGAATGGGTGCCGTTTTAGGTCTGAAGAAGGGTCTCGACCCGAAACGTCGCCCATTCCTTCTCTCCAGAGATGCTGGCTGACCCGCTGAGTTACTCCAGCATTTTGTGCCTACCTTGGGTTTGTAGGTTAATTGGCTTCTGTAAACTGTCCTTAGTGTACAGGAATGAGCTAGTGTGAATGGGTGATTCATGGTCAAATTCACCATGAGGAGAAGAAATATTCAACACCTCTGTCTCACATTCCCACGTATCAAATATTATGCTGATTTAGGTTTACAGATGCAGGATGGATACAAGCCCTTCAGCCCACTGAGTCCATGCCAACCATTGATCACCCATTCACAGTAGTGCTATGTTATCCCACTTTCCCTCCGCATTAGGGGCAATTTCCAAAGGCCCAATAACCCACAAAACTGCACGTCTTTGGATTGTGGGATGAAACCAGAGCACCCTGATGAAACCCACGTGGTCACAGGGAGAATATGCAAACTCCACGCAGGCAGCACCTGACGTCAGGATTGAACCTGGGTCTCTAGTGCTGTATCTCTACCAGCTGTGCTACTGTGCTCCATATGCACCCCTGCGCCACCCACTTTAACAATATAGAATGTTTGCTAAATTAGTTGATTTACAATTAAAAATAAAATGTGGAGGAATATAATGACTGCAAGCACAGCATCTGTACATGAACTTCACCAACTGTAAGCTTCACTCTCGTGTACATTAAGCCAAGTCAAGTTTATTTTCATATGCTGAAGTATAATGAGGTAGAGGTACTATGAAAATCTGCTTGAAGCAACATCACACACACATACTCAAACAAACACATTGACCATAAATTATAGTAAGTTACACATAACATTTCTAAAAGAAGGAAACTGCAAAAAAAAACGAATATTAGTGCAAACCACAATACGAAAAACAAGTCCATGGCAGTACAAGGGGTGGGCTGCAGTGTTGTTGTTGAGGTAGGATTAGGGTTGTGCAGGTTGGTTCAAGAACTTGATAGTTGTAGGAAAGTAATGGTTTCTGAACCTAGTGTGCGCGACTTCTATACAAGCTGTCTGAGGGTAGCAACGAGACGAGGGCATGCCCCAGATGGTGGGAATCATTGATGATAAATGCCACCTTCTTGAGGCAGTGCTCCTTGTGGATGTTTTTGATGGAGGGGAGAGCGGACTGGGTCGGGTTCACTACTTTCTGCAGCCTTTTGCAATCCTGTGCCATGGAATTGCTATATCAGGCCTAGATGCAACCATGCAGGATACCTTCCATGGAACATCTGTAAAAGTTTGTTAGAGTATTCAGTAACATGAGAATCATTTCAATGCAATCATTTCATAACATTTCATAGACCTAACTTTTCCCATGCAGTTCTTTTTCTTGTGCTTTACTTCTTCATAACATACGCATGCTTATCCACTTACACATTTTTGGAGGCAGGTAATGATGTCTGGTGTCATTCATGTGTCTAGGTAAAGACTAGAGTGGAATATCTTTGGCAGTGTTGATTGTTTAATGTATTGTAGTTGGCGTGGATTTGAGTTTCCATCTGTATAAAAGTTTATAGTTTTGTTTATTGTCACATGTACTGAGGTGCAGTGAATATATGTAGGAAGGAACTGCAGATGCTGGTTTAAACTGAAGATAGGCACAAAAATCTGGAGTAACTCAGCGGGTCAGACAGCATCTCTGGAGAAAGGGAATGGACGAAGTTTCAGGTCTGAAGAAGGGTTTCGATCCGAAGCGTCACCCATTCCTTTTCTCCAGAGATGCTGCCTGACCACTGAGTTACTCCAGCTTTTTGTGTCTATCTATAGTGAATAGCACTGTTTATAGTGAAGGAAGGAACTGCAGATGGTGGTTAAAAACGAAGATAGGCACAAAAGGTTGAAGTAACTCAGCGGGACAGATAGCATCTCTGGCGAGGAATGGGTGACGTTTTGGGTCTTTGGCAGCTCTTTGTTTACAGTTTAGATTCGAAAAGTTGACTCCATCTTCTTTGTCCAGCTGGTTGGACAAATGAATGAATCTGTTTATTCACTTTCCTTATCCCACTCATTCTGCCTTTTCAATGCTCATAGGTTTAATCTGTTCCATATTAGTGCTAATAGTCATATTTATTGTATGTCCAACATTAGTCATCTCATGTGTTGGTGTCAATTAAGCCATCATTATCTTTAGCCCATGCTCTTAATTTGATTTTGGAAACAAATGTTTCTGAAACAGATAAAGTAATCGTGGAACATAATTATTTGACAGCTGGCTCACCAGCGTCTCTTCTTCCTGAGGAGACTGAAGAAGGTCCATCTGTCTCCTCAGATCCTGGTGAACTTCTACCGCTGCACCATCGAGAGCATCCTTACCAACTGCATCACAGTATGGTATGGCAACTGCTCTGTCTCCGACCGGAAGGCATTGCAGAGGGTGGTGAAAATTGCCCAACGCATCACCGGTTCCTCGCTCCCCTCCATTGAGTCTGTCCAAAGCAAGCGTTGTCTGCGGAGGGCGCTCAGCATCGCCAAGGACTGCTCTCACCCCAACCATGGACTGTTTACCCTCCTACCATCCGGGAGGCGCTACAGGTCTCTCCGTTGCCGAACCAGCAGGTCCAGGAACAGCTTCTTCCCGGCGGCTGTCACTCTACTCAACAACGTACCTCGGTGACTGCCAATCACCCCCCCACCCCCCGGACACTTATTATCACTTATTATTATTTATTCAAATCATTTGCTATGTCGCTCTTCCAGGGAGATGCTAAATGCATTTCGTTGTCTCTGTACTGTACACTGACAATGACAATTAAAATTGAATCTGTTGTTTAAGCATTAAAATATCAGATGCTAATGTTCAAATGCAGAGCAGATACAAATATTACCTGCAGGTGGCTCATACAGTAAAATACAATACAATACATACAATACAATACATTTATTTGTCATTTGGACCCCGTTGAGGTCCAAACGAAATGCCGTTTCTGCAGCCATACATACAAAACAAAAAAGACCTAAGACCCAACACAATTTACACAAACATCCTTCACAGCGCATCTTCTCCTCGCTGTGAAGGAAGGCAAAAAAAAACCATATCTCTCCCCTGCACTCCCCTCTCCCCCTCATGTCAGAGTCAAAGACAGAGTCAAAGCCCCCGGCGGGCGATGTTAAATGTCCCGCAGCCATTAAAGCCACGCCGGGTGATGCAAGGCCACGCACCGGGTCTTGGTGTTGGAGCCCCTGCGGGCTCTTGGTGCTGGAGCCCCGGCGGGCGCTCACAAAGTCCCGCGGCCATTCCAAGCAGCGCGGGGCGGTGATGTAGGCCCCGCTCCAGGTAATCTTCAACCCCGCAACTCGGGCGGGAGAAGTCGCCGTTGCGGAAGCCCCGAAAAGCGGTCTCCCACCAGGGACCCGCGGGCTCCCGGTATTACTGTCCACAGACCTGCGGTAGGAGCTTCCGAATCTCCGGGTGTCGGATCACAGCAGCGCACCACCACAGCTACACCCGCTCCGGACTCGGCTAGCTCTGTGATGGTGAGTAAATCCGCAGCTCCGCGACTGGAGCCCCAGGTCATTCCTGTTGGAGGCCGCTCCACGTTGCAGCCCCAACGACAACGGAGACCCGACAAAGAAAAGGTCGGGTCTCCCGTGCAGGGGAAAGACCTTAAAGTTCCCCCCCCCCCCCCCCACACACATACCCCAACAAAAAAAACTATAAAAACAACATAGAACAAGACAGAAAACAATAAAAAGACAGACGGACTGCAGAGGCTGCTGCTGACAAGAGTTGCGCTGCCCACCGGACTTGTATATATATCGCCAACAATTTGGCCCCGTTGAAGCGAGGAAGAAAGCACACATATGCCTCCACTTCCTCAGAATACTAAGAAAATATGGCATATTAATTATTATTACTAGTTTCTACAGGTGCACCATAGAAAACATCCAATCCAGATGTATCACAGTTTGGAGTGGCTACTGCTCTGCCCAAAACAGCATGAAATTGCTGAGACTTTGAAGGCAACCATCACAGAAATCAACCTTCCCCCATTGATGGCATTTATAATTAAAGCTGCCTTGGGAAGGCAACCAACCATTCACTCCCATGAAGCAGAAGATACAAAAGCTTGAACGCACATACCACCAGGTTCCAGAACAGCTTCTTCCCACTGGCGTCAGACTCTTGAAGAAACCTTTTATATGCTAAATATGAATTCACAATCTTTCAAACTACCTCATTGTGGCCCTTGCATTTTTTTAAATCTGTACTTTCTCTGTAGCTGTAACACTATATTCTACACTCTGCTTATTTTCTCTTTTGCACTGTTTAATGTACTTGTGCATGGTATGATTTGCCCGGATAGCATACAATACGAAGTTTTACACTGTATCTTGGTGCAAGTGAAAATAATAAGCCAATATTAATACCAATATATTAGGTCTGACTATGTTAAATAATTTCTGTAGTGGCAGAGTTTTATATCGTTCAAGAGATTGCTCCCTCTACCCACTTAAGAGACAACATGGGTTTAGGAAAATGTTGTATTACGCATGTGAGCTCTCCATGAGACTTTCAGAGCTTCTCGAAAGATAAATCTTCATAACATTTCCGTCTTTTGATTAGTAGTTTCTTTATTGTTGAAGAAAAAGTCAGATATTCATCCAACCTTCATCTCTGACTCGTACACTTTAATCTTTGTCAAACTCCAGCATATTGCTTTTAAACGTTAGAAAACCCCTCGTGTCTCTGCAAAACTCCACATGGTCGAAGGGTGTTCCTTCTAGCCATGTTGAGCTCTAAAACTAAACTAACAAACTAAACTTCTGCACAAGAGAACCCAGCAGCAAACACGTCCCCGACTACGTCATAAATCCCACCTACATAATTACGGGCAGACTAAAATTTAAATTTAATTGATGACACCCAAAATAAAGCCAAATGACCACTACAGTTTCTAGAAACAAATGGACCATGGCCTGGGACTTTTAAGCACTAAGATTAAAATGTTTGGATGAAAAGTCATTAAATTGAAGTGTTTACTACTTCTCCCTCCATGGATTCTGTTTTTTTTTTTTTTTAATTTAATACATTTTTATTAAAGGCATCTGCATATCATAATCCAAACCAGTACAGACTTTGTTTAACGGTTACATATTAAGTATCCAGGCTTCCAGGGACCCAGTTACCAAAGTAGCTGTGATCCTCCTTTATCGGTTACCTATTAACATTGTCTCTAATTATTTATTTATATTTATAGATAGAAAAAAAGAAAGAAAGAAAGAAAGAAATGAGAAAAATAGGATAAACTATCAATAATACGACTTGGGAGAAAGGTCCGTAGGTCAGAGAACATAACTATTCATCTAGTCCTGGGTTCAGGCTTCAGTCCGGCCTCCGTGCCAGTCCGATCTACCCCTTCATGTAATCTATAAATGGAGACCATATTCTAATGAATAATTCTGGTTTGTCAATTAAGACATATCTATTTTTTTCCAAATGTAAGATCTCCAACATCTCCATAATCCACATCTTGATTGGGGGGGTTGTTGGGTTTTTCCAAAATTTTAATATCAATTTTTTCCCAATTATTATACTATAATCAAGTATAATAAAATATAATCAAGCATTTCTAACATATACAAAACTAGATCTCAACCAGAAGCAGAATCTAAGGAGGCTCCACTGTTACAGGCTCGTCATCTTGAAGTTCTGTTACTTATTTGTAAATGATCACCATTTTATGACACTGGCAATAATATCAGAATGCCCACTGATACTATCTTTATCTCCAATCAATTATTTTTTGGCTAAAATATTTTCCAACCAATACTATTTTGAGATAGGGGAGACACAACATGTATCTTCAGATTTCATATGTCACAACTGGACTGATAACCTGACTATTTTACTTCGGAGTCACGTGAGTGACTTCGTGAAGAACCCCGCCTACGGCGCATGCGTGTCATATCGCATACACGCATTGAACGTGTCGGACCTGGGGAGGACGTCCCCTTGAACGGGAGAGTTAACAAGCCGGTCGACGGCAGGTAAGTGATTCTGCATTTTCACCGTTTTTTAGGAATGGATAGAGGACGCAGAAAGGCTGTGAAGAAGCTGCAGGATGTCGGCGGTAAAGGTGCCGGGGACCCGCAGCAGCAGCCGACGGCACAGGCAGTTTGCGTTGAGCCAGCTGTGCCAGATTCAAACCCCGCGCCGGGAAAAACTAATTCTAGACCGGGCGGGAAGGCGAACCGCAAAACGAACCGCTGGGAAAGTGAGCCCGAAAAATCGCCGGTAAATACTTACTTGTATAGCAGTAATGATGACCAGCTGCAGGGCATAGAGCAGCCGGCAGCGATCGCATCTGCAGAGCTCGGAAAACAGTACGAGTGGCTGCAGCATGTGGGGCCGTCATCTATCTGTTTGGAGGAGTACCGGGACGGCGAAAAACGGCGTTTGCAGCGGCCGGGAGCAACCAGAGCCGGTAGGCATGGCGACGAGTTGCGATTTAAACCGCGTGCGACTAGTGCCCGAGGGCACGAAAGTCGGCAGGAGCGGTGGGCTAAAAAGAAACACCCGCGAGCGACTAGTGCGGGGAGAGCACGAAAGTCGGCTGGAGCGGTTGTGGGAGGAACATCTCCATAGTGTCAGGCTCCAGAAAATGGATAAAAGCCGCACACATACAGGTGTAAGTCCCTCAGAGCATGGCCAGAAAAGGCTGCTGGACATATCATCCTCATCTGAAGAGGGTGTTCAAGGGCTGCCTGACTCGGACTCTGAACAAGAGTCAGAGCCACGTTCCCATATGGAGGATGAGGGAACACAGTTGCTGGACATGGTGCACACATATTTCCAGCAAGAAGAAACTGGAAAAGACCTAGAGGCCAGGATGGCGGCCAGCATTGATTATATGACGACCCATCACCTCAAAACTGATACCTTAGCTGAGGTATGGGCAAGACATTTACCTCCGCGAAATTGTGCGGCTCTGAATGTACCCAAGGTGAACCGAAGCATTTGGAGACACGTGGGGCAGGATATTCGGAGTCTGGATATAAAAATACAGAATGCTAGTAAAGGACTCTCGGCGGGTATAACAGCTTTGGCCCGTAGGCTGGAAAATGTGGATATGTCCAATGACATGAAAGACGCTTTAGCACTGTTTTGCAATGTTCAATTTGAACTGAACAACATCAGGAAAGGGGCTATTCAGCCAACGTTAGACCCAAAATTTGCAATCCTGTGCAAACAGAAAGCCATAAAACCTCAAAATTTGTTGTTTGGGGGTGACCTATCAAAACAGGTCAAAGATTTGGAGGAAGAGGCCAAAACGTTGGGCCTAATAAAAGCGACCAAAGGATATGTCGGAAAACGGTATCATCCTTATGGGACGACTAAAAAAGCAAGTACTAGTATGTATAGTACGAAAAATTGGAGAGAGGCCAGAGGAAACCAGCAACAGCGTCCTTTTTTAGGGGTTGGCCCGGGACGCCCACAATGGAAAATGCGGAAGCCTCCACTTCAACATTTACCCCACTTTCAACCTCAAGGCCCTCCGCAACCTCGGTTAAGACCAAGAAAGTAACACCACCGATAACCATGGAGGTAGGTGGGTCTGTGCCTCAAAAATTAATAAGGAGCACAGAACTTGGAGGGAGGTTGCAATTTCATTTGGAAGCATGGTGTAAGTTAACTGTGGATAGGTATATCCTTAGCAGTATTAAGGGATATCTTATAGAGTTTATACACATACAAGAACCTCCAGTACAACATACACCGGACAGAACTTATATGCTTACCAAATTAGACAGAGCTAGATTATTCACAAAAATTCTTAAACCAGCTTTGGCATTTCTTAGACAACAAAACTATAGAGTGATGGCATATTTGGATGATATCTTGATTGTGGGGAAAACTTATGAATTGGCTAGTAGAGCAGTGGTTGCCACAAGAAAATTGATGGAACAGCTGGGATTCATTATCCATCCAATTAAGTCAAGATTAACACCTGCAACTAATATTGATTACTTGGGGTTCACTATTAACACACTTGATATGTTAGTGACTTTACCTATAGGGAAAGCCACTGAGTTCCAAAAGGATTGCACAGAGCTTATTAATACCGTTAAACCATCCATTAGACGGGTAGCCAGGATTATTGGGAAAATTATAGCCACGTTTCCTGCCATTCAATTTGGACGATTGCATTACCAAAATTTACAGAGAGAAAAAATTAGAGCACTAAAAATTAATAGAGGCCATTTTGATAGGCCTATGGAGCTAACAATTAGAGCTATAAAAGAACTACAATGGTGGGGACAAAATGTTATATATAGCTCCAACCCAATAGTTATTCCAAACCCATCTGTGGTATTACAAACAGATGCCAGTGCACTGGGTTGGGGAGCAACGGATACCATCTCGAGCTCTGGAGGGAGATGGAATATACAGGAAACTAACCTACTTACCACAAAGGGTATAAATTACTTAGAAATGTTGAGTGCTTTTTATGGTTTAAAATCTTATTGCTCGGGAATGATTAACCAGCATGTTAGATTGCAGATAGACAATACCACGGTGGTGGCATATATAAATCATATGGGTGGAAATATATCAATATCCTGTGATGAATTGGCAAACCATATTTGGGAATGGTGTATCCAAAGGAATATTTGGTTATCGGCTACGTATCTACCAGGGATACTTAATTCAGTGGCAGACGCCAGGTCACGAAAATTTAATGAAAATACGGAATGGATGTTAGACAGAAAGATATTTGCTGATATCACAGCAAAGTACGGAAGGCCGGATATTGATCTTTTTGCATCCAGGTTAAATCATCAGTTACCTAGGTATATATCATGGGAACCAGATCCTGAGGCAGAAGCTACAGATGCATTCTCTTTGCACTGGGGGAAATGGTTCATTTATGCATTTCCTCCTTTCTGCCTCATCAATCGGGTACTACGGAAAATTCAGCTAGACTCGGCATCTGGGATTCTCATAGTACCTGATTGGCCTACCCAACCATGGTTCTCGGTGCTGCAGGATTTGGTGCTTACACCATATATTACTTTAAAACATAGTCCTCAGTTGCTGGTGCATCCGGTGACTGGGGACAGCCATCCTTGCCATAATTATCTAAATTTATTGGTTTGTAGACTCTGAAGGAACCATTTCGGCATATGGGTTTATCTGATAGAACTGTGGACATGATCACAGCAGCACAGAGACTTTCCACTCAAAAACAATATTTATGTCATGTCAAGAAATGGACTAAATACTGCCTGGACAACAATCTAGACCACAGAAAGGTGGATATTCCAGCTGTCCTAGAATTCCTCACAAGCCTGCACTTTGAAGGACTCAGTTACAGCACGGTCAATAGTGCTAGGAGTGCCTTGTCCAGTTATTTATGGGAAGGCACAGAAAGACAGGGTGTCGGCTCACATCCTCTAGTAATAAAACTGCTACGAGGCATCTTTAACACTAACCCACCAAGGGCTAGATATAGCCAAATCTGGGATGTGAGCGTAGTCCTAAAAATGTTACGGAATTGGTCACCGGCTACGGCATTACCGCTAAACTATCTAACTATGAAAATGGTTATGCTTATGGCGCTGGTCACAGCGCAAAGGGTCCAGTCATTACAGAAGTTAAGATTGGAAAACTTGACGGAGGCGACAGGAAGGCTGATTTTCGTGATCCAGGGCCTTATTAAGCACAATAGACCAGGATCAGCGGGTCAGGTGATAGAGTTCATAGCCTATCCACAGGATGAACGTCTCTGTGTAGTAAAACACATCATGTTATATATGGACAGAACGAAGGCTATCAGAGGCAATGAAAAGGCTCTTTTAATTAGCCATAAGAAGCCATACCATAAAGTCTCGACTCAGACCATTTCACGGTGGCTGAGATATTGCTTAGTTCAGGCAGGAGTGGACACTAATGTATTCAAATCTCACTCCACCAGGGCTGCATCTACATCAGCAGCTAATCGCCTGGAGGTACCGATGGACAATATCCTCAGAACTGCAGGATGGTCATCAGAGAAAACGTTTCGCACATATTACAACAAACCAGTTAGAAAAGAAGAAACGTTTTCGGGCAAAATTTTGAGTTCTATTTAATTTACACCTGAAGCTTATAAGCTTTATAAATTGATTTAATAACTATTATTTACAATTTTTGCTTAAAAATGTTGGTATCATTGTGTTTTTTTTTTAAAATACCAGTAACAATTTCTCCCAAACTACCAAGGCAGTTGTGAAGATTGGACTCGTTCCACGGCATGAGGTCACAGAGCTTTGAAGTCTTCACGAAGTCACTCACGTGACTCCGAAGTAAAATAGTAAGATTAAACGAGAACTTACCAGTTTGAAGTTTGATCTTTATTTTATGAGGAGGAACGTTGAGGGAATACGTGCCCTCCGCTCCCACCCTTATATGGTCATATCTTAAACTGGTATCTCTTTAATAATCTTACTATCTTAGGTCATTATTTTCTATCTGTGACCTCACACCGCTGCTTTGAAGAATGACACGCATGCGCCGTAGGCGGGGTTCTTCACGTATTCCCTCAACGTTCCTCCTCATAAAATAAAGATCAAACTTCAAACTGGTAAGTTCTCGTTTAATCTTACTATTATTTAGAGCACCTATATGCTGACTAAAATACGAACAATGTTTGCCAGTATAGCAGCTTTTAATCAAAAAGCAGACTGCTGGAGGATCTCCGCATGTCAAGCAGCTTCTATGGAGGGAAATGGGCAGATAACTTTTGGTGGCATGAGAGGTATAGGAGTAACAGAGCAGCAAGAGGGAGAGCCTCACAGAACTCCTGTCAGAGAGAGGAGGCGAACATTTTCAAAGTAGCATATTATGGGGCGATTTTAGAGTGGAGCAGTAAAATTGAGACACAAGAGACTGCAGATGTTGGAATCTTGAGCAAAAAATACTCTACCATTGCAGTTTTAATGATTTTGTGGACTTTATTTATTGGTTGTAAAACATCAAATCTCCAAAAAGGCACTTTTAATAAACTTATACCTTCTAAAGAATGAACTTAAAACAGGAAACAAAACAGCTAAGCAAATTACTAAAAAAGCTGGAAATGTTAAACAGCTTCAAAGGTAAAATAGTCTTTAAGTGCTGTTCTCTCACCACAGATTAGTTTACTAAAGTTTATTTTATTTTATTTTAGAGGTATGCATTGACCAGCCATCACCCTAAAGGGCCTGTCCCACTGTACAAAGTAATTCAAGAGTTCCCCCTGATTTGAACTCGGAGAATTACGGTAATAGCCGCTCGTAGGTACTCGGGGCTCTCGTGGACATTTTTCAACAAGTTGAAAAATCTTTACGAGCTTACCGCGTTTCCCGAGTACCTGTCGTTAGCGTTACGAGCCGCTAAGAGACGTCCCGAGCTCCGACGTACCCGCTACGTACATTCAACGTGCTTACCACGAGTTTTTTTTAAACTCGGGAGAGCTCTTGAATTACCTCGTACAGTGGGACAGGCACTTTACACTACTTCTATCCTACACACTAGGGACAATTCAAAGGAGCCATTTAACCTACAAACCTGCACGTCTTTGGAAGGTGGGAGAAAACCGGAGCAACCAGAGAAAACCCACGCGGTCACAGGGTGAACATACAAACTCCGTATAGATGGCTCCTGAAGTCAGGATTGGACCCAGGTCTCTGATGCTATAAGGTTGCAACTCTACCGCTGCGATACTGTGCCTAACCTGATGAGTGATGTCAACATTTTCTGTTTCTCTCAGATTTCGCAGTACCTGCTGCATATACTTTTGTTATAAATTTGTAACAATTTCCTAGTTTTCTGAATCTCGTCCTCAGCCTTCCCTCCGGTCTGATTCACTGCCAGAAATACTCTCCACATTTACAAAGCACTTGGAAGAGCACTTGAGGATCCAACATCTACAAAACTGTTCGACCAAGATCTGGGAAGTGGGATTATCAAAGGAAACATTTAGTTTTATTCACTCATTTATATGATATGATTGATTGATTGATTGATTGAAATGTACAGTATGAAAATAGGCCCTTCGCACACAAAGTCCATGCTGACCAATGATTGCCAGCTCACACTAGTCTATGTTATCCTACTTTCGCATCCTCTTCCTACACAAATTTAGAGGTCAACTAACCCTCAAACATCTTTGGGATGTGGGAGGAAATGGGAGCAGCCAAAGGAAATCAATGAGATCAACAGTGGGAACGTGAAAACTCCACATAGACAGAATGAAAGGTCAGGATCCAACCTGAGACTCTGCAACTGCTGTAAGAGGGTCCTGACTTGACCCACTGAGTTACTCCAGCACTGTGTTCACTATTCCAGAATCAGTTCACACAGCTTTCTGACTTTGTGGAAATCACAAAACACTGTATCTCTCAGCTGCTCACAATACTGACCTCTCATGGCCAGTGCTCTGATGGGGAAAAGGCAGATTATAATAATTATTTCAAGTGTACGATCTTCATTCAAATCATGAATGGTTAGAATCATAAAGGTTTATTTAATTGGTCGACAGAGTATAAATCGCAACAAGAAAGTTACTGAACAGCGTGCCCTGGGAAATGGTAATTGAACATTATTCAACTAGGATTATTTCTCATATGCAGGAAGTGAGCATCACAAATCGAGACCAATATTTATTATCCATTCTTAATTGCTTGCTGGGTTCCAAAAGAGAGATGGTTTGATTTAATATGTAAGAAGGACCTGCAGATGCTGATTTAAACTGAAGATAGACACAAAAAGCTGGAGTAACTCAACGGTACAGGCGGCATCTCTGGAGAGAAGGAATGGGTGATGCTTCGGGTCAAGACCCTTCTTCAGACTGGTTAGGGATAAGGGAAACGAGAGATATAGACGGTGATGTGGAGAGATAAAGAACAATGAATGAAAGATATACAAAAAAGTAATGATGATATAGGAAACAGGCCATTGTAAGCTGCTTGTTGGGTGCAAATTTGGATGGGGGAGGGATAGAGAGAGAGGGAATGCAGGGACTACCTGAAGTGAGAGAAATCAATATTCATACCACTAGGCTGTAAGCTGCCCAAGCGAAATATGAGATGATGTTCCTCCAATTTGCGTTTAGCCTCACTCTGACAATGGAGGAGAATGAGGACAGAAAGGACCGTGTAGGAATGGGAAGGAGAATTAAAGTGTCCAGCAACCTTGAGATTAGGTTGGTTCACACGGGCTGAGTGAAGGTGTTCCATGAAACAATCGCCCAGTCTGTGTTTGGTCTCGCCGATGTTCCCATCTCCACCCCTTTCCGCCTTCCGCAGAGACCGTTCCCTCCACAATTCCCTGGCTAACTCACCCCTTCCCACCCAAACTACCCTCTCCCCAGGTATCTTCCCCTGCAACCGCAAAAGATGCCACACCTGTCGCTATATCTCCTCCCTCGACTCTGTCCAGGGACCCTGACAGTCCTTTCAGGTTAGGCAAAGGTTCACTATACCTCCTCCAACTTCATCTACTGCATCCGTTGTTCAAGATGTGAACTCTTATACATCAGAGAGATTAATTGAAAGAAATAGAATGGAAAAGGGCTTTATGGCCCGCCTACTCCACGCCGACCATCGATCACTGGTTCACACTATTTCTATGTTATCCCACGTTGAAATCTATTCCCTACACAATAGGGGCAATTCACAGAGGCCAATTAACCCACAAACCCACATGCCTGCGATATGGGAGTGAACAGAAGCAACCAGATGAAATCCACATGGTCGCAGGGAGAATGTACAAACTCTACACAGACTGCACTTGAGGTCAGGATCGAACTGAGTGGCTGCGCTGTGAGGCAGCAGCTCTACCAACTGCATCACTCTGCCATCCTACTGCGGCGATGAAATGAATTGATGTTATAGGTGAATAATCTTACATCAGAACTGTTCAGGTATCACACAAACAGAAAATGCTCGTATTCTGAAATCGCTGAATTCACTTGAATCTTGAGGGCTGCAATGTTCGCCTTTATGAGATGACAGACAGACAGACAGACAGACAGACAGACAGACAGACAGACAGACAGACAGACAGACAGACAGACAGACAGACAGACAGACAGACAGACAGACAGACAGACAAACTAATTATCCGCCATGATTATTCTCAACACTGGTACCCACGAGGATGCGTTTTCAGCCCCCTACTATACTCACTCTACACACAATTATGGGGCCAAATTCTGTTCTAACTCCAGTTATAATTTGGAGATAACACCATTGTAGTGGGCCGGACCTCAAATAATGAGACAGAGAGCTTAGTAACATGGTATTGAGACAACAACTCTATCAATGCACCAGTTCTGAAAAGGTTTTCATTTGCCTGAGATTAAAAATATTCCTCAATCTCAGAAATTACTTCTTCACATTTATTGGGCAAGAAATTTGCAACTTGCTGCTGAGATTTGGATGACATACTGTAGATAATACCTTGTGCAAATTCTCCATTGTTGACGATAATAAATGCTGCAAATGATCTCAAGACATCACAAGAGTAGATCAGAACATGCTCAACTCATAAACAGAAATAACAGCAGCAAAGTCAGCTCTTCATCTGTCAAATCTGTCCAGAAAATGTAAGGAATGGAGGGATATGGATCATGTGCAAGCAAATTACATAGAAACACGGAAACAGAGAAAATAGGTGCAGGATTAGGCCATTCGGCCCTTCGAGCCTGCACCGCCATTCAATATAATCATGGCTGATCATCCAACTCAGTATCCTGTACCTGCTTTCTCTCCATACCCCTTGATCCCTTTAGCCACAAGGGCCACATCTAACTCCCTCTTAAATATAGCCAATGAACTGGAATTAGATGAGTTTATACTTTATCTTGGCATTATGTTCTGCACAAACATTGCAGCCAAAGGACCTGTTCCTATGCTGTCCTGTCCTTTGTTCTGATATTTTGATGTTTAAAATTCAGTTAAAGAATTTAAGAACTAGACATTTCAAAACGAAAACTAAATCATATAAATGCATCAATTAAGAACTTTAAAGCAAATTCAAATAACTCAAAAAACTTTAAAAATTGACATACTTACTCTTCTCCATTGCAGCCATTCTTCTCCATTCCAATGAGTGTGCTCACTGTACATCACCTATTACCTGGGTCCATTAGCCAAATACCCAATGAGTAGCCCGACACTGAAGTAACGTATCAATGGAGCTCAACCAAAAAGTTTAAGACTTCCACTTTGGTGAATGAATCCTAAATTTCATGACACTATTGGGGGAGGAGAGGAGTATATTCCAACAATTTGTAATTAAAATGCTGACATTTGCCATCAAGATATACCCCATTCTATTGTTTAGGAATTTTGTCTTTCATCAAAATTCCCCAATAAAATATTTAACAGTGAAACCTTTTATTTACAAAGGAAGGCATGTTCAGCCTTATTATGTGTTGTGAGCTATTGGTCCCTGGCATTCAAGTTATCCGACTTTCAATGAATCCCTCCCTCAACACTTTGTCAAATCCCAACAACTGCTTCTTGTGCTTAGTGATAACAAGATCCAAGTTATTGACTGAAAGGCTAAACACTTTATTTACATCTTCTGTAGTAAGTGATCTCCATGGATCATAGATGATAAATTTATCGTGAGAAATTGATCTAATGATTTGGAATCCTCGCGAACGCTTGCATTACTCCATCATCTGCTATCCGCCTTTTTCCTCTTTTTCCTTTTCATCTGAGATTGAATAGAAACTGCAGCCTGTCTTGATAGACAATGAGTGTAGGAAGGGACTGCAGATGCTGGTTTACACCGAAGATAGACGCAAAATGCTGGAGTAACTCAGCGGGTCAGGCAGCATCTCAGGAGAAAAAGAAAAGATGATGTTTCGGGTCGAGGTCCTTCTTGTCAGTCTGAAGAAGGGTTTCACCCCGAAACGTCACCTAATCCTTTCTCCAGAGATGCTGCGTGACACGCTGAGTTATTCCAGCATTTTGTGTCTGTCATTGGCAGACAGGGAGATGGGCTTTCTGCTTTCTGCTTTCTGCCACGCACAGTATTGCTCAGGCTGTTCTACAACTGCCCCAGTTTCATTGATCAGGGCATAAAAAGCTCAGCTGCAAGAAAACATTTTTTCTTTGGATTGCAGAAATTTGACTTCCAAATGGGATAAATTATCTGAGATTCCTAACTTGAAATCCAGTTGTAACCAGAGCCACTCTGAGATTTGATACAATTCTTGTGACCACAAGGTCTGTTTTTGTATACGCTTTCTACAACCATAATGTGCCCTCCTCTACATATTAAGAACAATAAGTAGGAAGGCAGGGTGGCGCAGCGGTAGAGTTGCTGCCTTACAGCACCAGAGACACGGGTTCAATCCTGACTACGGGTGCTGTCTGTACGGAGTTTATTAATTCTCCCTGTGGCTGCGTGATCTCCGAGATCTTCGATTTCCTCCCACACTCCAAAGACGTACAGGTTTGTAGCTTAATTGTCTGGATGTAATTGTAAATTGTCCCTAGTGTGTGTAGGATAGTGTTAGTGTGCGGGAATCGCTGGTTGGTGTAAACTCGGTTGGCCAAAGGGCCTGGTTTCGCGCTGTATCTCTGAAACCAAAACTAAAAAAAACGAAGACAACTGGTTTGTCAGATACTTGAAGAGCTGGCACGACCGGCAAGACAGGCCAAGTGACCTACTGCGATGCTGTATTTTCTATAATCCTATAATTTGCATGTGTAAACTGCCAGCATGAATTAGACAAGATCACAGCTGGTAACAAGAGGAGGGTTGGAATGGAACTGTGTGCTGAAGTAGGGTTGAGCTAACACAGGCGACACAAGTCAAGATAATGAAAGGGATACAGTCAAATCACAGGATTAGAAAATAATGACAGGAGGAGAGTTATTTGACTGGTCAAATTTGACATGTTCATGGTAACCTTACATCCTCCCCTTCACCACATTTAACTGTTTTTACATTATTTAAATTATTTAATTATTAGTTATGTCCCTCTAAAATCTCCAGGCACGTGCGGAGTTGGAGGTTTACTTGTACATGTTTCTCCCTCTGCAGATGTTCTAGTCATACAGTCATAAGGTTATTGAGTTATACAGCATGGAAACAGTTCCTTCAGCCCAACTCATCCATGCCGACCAAGCTGACCCATCTACAGAAGTCTTATCAGACCTTGTTTGGCCCATAACCCTCTAAATCTTTCCTATCCACATACCTCTCCAAGTGTCTTTTAAATGTTGTTATTGTACCTCCCCTGGCAGCTCGGTCCATATATCCGCCACCCTCTGTGTGGAAAAAGATGCCCCTCAGGTTCCTATAAAATCTTTCCCCTCTCACCTTAAACCTAAGTCCTCGATTTCTTGATTTTGCCTATTCTGGGTAAAAGTCTCTATGCATTCACTCTATCTATTCCCCTCATGATTTTATACATCTCTAAAAGATCACCCTTCAGCCTCTTGTGTTCCAAGTCCTAGCCTGTCCAATCTTTCCCTCAGGCACACAAGTCCTGGCAGCATCCTCATAAATCTTCTTTGCACTCTTTCCAACTGAATGATAGCAGGGTGACCAAAGCTGAACACAATGCTCCAAATGTGTCCTCATCAACATTAATACAACTGCAACATAACATCCCAACTTCTATATTCAATATCCTGACTGATAAAGCCAAATTTTGTTTTTGAACAATCCTTGGAGCTGCCTCTGCTGCTTAGAGTAGGCAGTGTTGTGAGCCTATACCAACTGCTCGGTATTGTAATGGGCCAAGCGCAAAACTTGAAGACATACTAAAATATGGAGGCCATTGTCATTACAATGTTTAAAAGACATTTGGATTGGTACATAAAGATGAAATATTTAGTGGGGTGTGGGCTAAAGGCAGGCAGATGAAACTAACTTTGATAGATATCTTGAATGGCATGGACAATTTTAGTTTAGTTTAGTTTAGAGATACAGTGTGGAAACAAGCCCTTCAGACCACCGAATTCACGCCGACCAACAATCACCTGTACACTAGTTCTGTCCTACCCACTAGGGACAGTTTACAGAAGCCAATTAAGCTACAAACCTGCACGTCCTTGGAATATGGGAAGAAACCGGAGTACCCGGAGAAAACCCACAAGATCACAGGGAGAAAGTACAAACTCCATACAAACAGCACCTGCAGTCAGGATCGATCCCGGGTCTCTGGCGCTGTAAGGCAGCAACTCTACCGCTGCGCCACTGTGCCTGCCTTGGGCAATGTTAGGCTGAAGGGCATCTTTCCGTGCTGTCTGACTCTATGTCTACATTCCCTATGGATCAACCACCTACCTCAAAGCTCAACCCGGTCAATAGTTCTGCCATTCATATCCATTGTATCATCGATAATAAGTGAGGCATAACCACATGGCATAACCAAGAACCACAGCCTACAATGGTTTCAATGTCTTCACATGATGAACGAAGAAAAAATTCACCGGATATATGTTAAAGCTGGGAAAAATCAAGTGAAAGACGTTTTTAATGGAAATTCCCAAATGAAAAAGCCTTACCTGGGGTAAGGTGTTTTTAAACTGAATTATGCCGTGTTTCCTTTAATCCTAAGTGAAGTCAACTGTAATAACAAAACATAAATTTATTAAAGACTTGTTGGCGGCTGACCAATGGACTTACTAACCTTTCACCTTTTACCACCACGGTTTGAATTCAACTTAGCCCAGGCGAGATGGATGTCTCGCCTTTTATTTTTACAGCTGTTCCAAGTCTGAAGGGCATCGAGTTCAAGATCTGGGCATTTCCCATTAATTTACCACATCACTGGGCACAGGCTCACACCACTGTCTGCTTTACTTGCTGCAGCAACTCAATGAAATGTACAAAAGGAACATTTCTTCCAAACAAATAGATGCATTTTAATTTATTACAATCTGTGGATTTAAACAGAAGTCCTAGTCTGGAATATTTGCGAGATTCTCTATGATTCTCGAGAGATTCAAGTGGACACAGAAGATCCTACAGCTCTATTTTGAAGAGCTGGGGAGCAATTTTACACCGTCTAGATGATATTTACATCTGGTCATTGTTTGGGGCAGCTTGCTTCACACATACTGGCCACCAAATCTGGACTGTGAATTTCAGGTAGATCTTGAACAGGCATCTGCTGCAAAAGAGCCACCTTGAACACTACACAACACTAACCTTACCAATTATGATCCACTATGGACTGGGTCTGTGGCTGCACTACGGTCTCTGATTTTGCACTATTACCTAGCATTACAATTATTAATTTACTGCATTTTATATTATAGTGTCATAGAGTCATACAGCATGGAAAAAGACCTTTCGGCCCAACTTGCCCATGCCAACCAAGATGCACAATTTACATGAGTCTCACCCGCTTGTGTTTGGCCCATATCCTTCTCAACCTTTCCTATCCATGTATGTTATATATTATATTATTTTAATTATAATGAATTGATATTATTGTCTATTATTTGTGTGTTATTGCACTTACAAGCCTGTTAAGCTTCTGTAAATAGGAATCTCATTGTTCCATTGTCGACAATGATGTAAGAAAATTAAACACTATTGACTTTCTTGAAACTGCTGACTTGGTATTACTGGCCATGATAGTTTTCCAGGCATGTGTGTTTTCATAAATGTGTGTGCGGACGGAATGTCAATTGCAGAAATGCCTGAAACAGACTCACCTGGTGCTCCAGCATTACACTAGTTACTTTACAGCTCAGAGACTTGGTTAATGACTGGGTTGCTAAGCAGGAAACTAGTGATGGATATTGAACATCTATCTTAATAAGAAGACTCCTACCAGGTAGTGTCTGAAACAGGAAGAAGCAGAGATGATGGCACAGTGGCACAACGGTAGAGTTGCTGCCTTACTGTGCCAGAGACCCGAATTTGATCATGACTATGGGTGCTGTCTGTGCGGAGTTTGTATGTTCTTTTGGTGACTACGTGGGTTTTCTCCGAGCCCTCCGGTTTCCTCCCACACTCCAAAGACGTTCAGGTTTGTAGGTTAATTGACTTCTGTAAAATGTAGATTGTCCCCAGCGTGTAGGATAGTGCTAGTGTACGGGGTGAATGCTGGTCCGCGCGGACTCGGTGGGCCATAGGGCCTGATTCCACGTTGTATCTCTAGTGTAGAGTAAAACTTAAGAAGTTTCCATTTGTTTTGAAGTGTTACTAAGCATTGATTGTCTACCTGTCCAAATTAGTTCAAGCTAAATGTCTAGGTGCTAACATTTGAAAATGCTTGTAAGTTGATGGGGATTGCTTCCAAAGCCTGAAGAATTTTAGCCAGTGAAGAATGTTTGTGTTAATGCTGCATATGTTAATGCTGCTGGAGGCCTTGAAGTAGGCTTGGGCTCTACTAGACCAGGCAACGCTTTAAATGGCTGAGCGTGTGGAACAGATGTGACCTGCGGTGGCACGGAGCGGCAGTGGAGGACATCTACACATCCTGCTTTCTATGATCCCAGAAGGTGCTGGATTCAGGTGATTTTGCAATCTTTCTGCTACATCATCAAATTCATAAGTTCATAAGTTATAAAGCAGAATTAAGCCATTCAGCCCTTCAAGTCTACTCCGTTATTCAATCACGTCTATATGTTTCTCTGTCAACTCCAATCTCCTGCCTTCTCCCCATAAACCTGGACACCCATACGAATCTCTGCCTTAAAAATATGCATTGACTTGGCCTCCACAGCCTTCTGGTTGCAATGAGTTCCATGAAACAACATTCGACACATCGTCTGGCCAGGCCAACTTCAATCCAGTGCTGCCACCAGGACAATGGGTCATTATGGCCAAGTTAAGTCACTAACTGTTTTTAACATTTCAGACTTGAAGGGTTCAGGATGGCTCCTAAAACCTGGTGACTCTTGTGCACTGATTCAGTGTGGTAAACTATCTTACACTCTTATCCTCAGCATAATTGTGCCCAATGTATGGTAAGATTGTCACTGAACTCTGTGCAAAAACATTTTTTTTCTGTACTTAGGTACACATGACAATAAAGTACCAATAAGCTGTTGCATGTGGACAAAGTGCTGTGGCAAATGCTGGAGCTCAGGTAAAGAAGCAATGGATAAAATAATAATCTCTTATGTTTGCCATTTTAGAGCAGTGAAATGCTTCCACTGCAAAAATGAAGAGTGTGGAGCCTTAGTGTGTAAAGCTACGCACAATCCTGTGAGACAGAATAATGACAGCCAAGTAGGTTCTAAATGTAAGGGCAAAAGGCATTGCAAAAATCTCAGAAAGGATATGATTGTTGAGAATTGAAGCTGATGCACAGTGTGAATTGTGAAGGTTGGGGGCAGCTCATCAGAATAAACTTCTCGAGCAAGATGTGGATATGTTCAAAGATTCATATAAAAGCATGAACCATGCGTTTTAAGCCAAACCTCAAACTAAGCTACTACAAGGTGGCATAGTGGCATAGCGGTAAAGTGGCTGCCTTACAGTGCCAGGGAACCGGGTTCGATCCCGTTTGTATGGAGATTGTACATTCTCCCTGTGACCGTGTGGGTTTTCTTCGGGCGCTCTGGTTTCGTCCCACACTCCAAAGATGTACAGGTTTGTGGGTTAATGGCTTCAGTAAAATTGTAAATTGTCCCTAGTGTGTGTGTGTGTGTAGGATAGAGTTAGTGGGGATCACTGGGTGATGCGGACTCGGTAGGCCGAAGGGCCTGTTTCCGCGCTATATCTCTAAACTAAACTAAACTAAGCCTTGATCAGTATAATACACACTAGAGGATGAAGAAGAGGAGGAGTTAAACAAACTTGAACACTGCTGTGTTTGTTCGAAATGCAAGGAGTGATTTGGTTATATTCATTGTTGCAGTGCCTGAAGCAGGTAAGACTATCTGGCATTTTGGGACTGTAAGGTAACCCTCAACCTAGCTGTGGATGATGAACAATACCAGCTGCCCACAATGCAGGATCTGTCTGCTTAATTGTTAGAGCCAAGGTTTTTACCAAGTTCAGCCCGTCATGCACATATGCACAATTGAATTTTAATAAAGAAAATCAACACCATCTCACAACCAATATACAAAAATAGCCCTATTCATAGACCAAGCTGCTTTGTGGATGAAGTCATCACCCAACTTATTTCAGCTGCCATGCGCAAGATGTTAAAGGGATTGTAAAAATGTATCAGCAATCAAGTTGACGTTTTGATCGCAACTGCTCGAGTCACAGAGCTATACAGCAAAGAAACAGGCCCTTCAGCCCTACTTGGCCATACTGACCCAGACTCCCCATCTAAGCTAGTCCCAATTGACCAATTTGGCCTATATCACTTTGAACCTTTCCTATCCATGTCTTTTAAAAATGTATTTTATATGTGAAAGTGGAAGAAAACCTCTGAATAATTGAAGAGGTATTTAGGAGACTTCATGACTTCATGAGCGTAATGTTAAGGTCTAGAAGAATATATGTACCTTTTTAGGACTGAGGACAAAAGCATACAGTCGATAACTGGTCAAGAAAAAAGTTGATGCCACTGTCCTGAATGGAGAGGCTAATACTGTCTGCTAACTTTAATCCTATCTGGATATGACCCAATATTATCCTAGTTTTCTGCTGTGCGTTGCAGAGGTATTGACATCATTACATCAATGGCTGTAAGAGGATGTAGAGGTGATGGAGAGAGGAAATAACAATCTCTATGAATGGTCCTTGTAATGTGTTCTTCCCAGTACACAGCTGCAGCACCACTTGTGATCCAAGCACACTAACACTATCCTACACCCGCTAGGGACAATTTGCAATTATGCCAAGCCAATTAGCTTACAAATTTGTACATCTGTGGAGTGTGGGAGGAAACCAGAGCTCCAGGAGAAAACCCACGCAAGCCACAGGTAGAATGTACAAACTCCATACAGACAAGCACCCGTAGTCAGGTTCAAACCCGGATCTCTGTGCTCTGTAAGGAAACAACTCTACCGCTGCGCCACCATGCCACCCTTAGCTGGAACAAAGCAAATGTCAGAATATATGCCATAAAAATTTACATGATTACATGATTAGATTTGTAGGCTGACACTACCTGACAGGTAAAAGAAGAGAAAGTGGAATATCAGTACAGTGAGATTGAAGAAATACAGCACACAGATCTAAGAGATCCAATGCAGGACGGAGGCTGATGAGATGCTGGAATTTGGTGTGGATGGATGAAAAAAGGTATAGTGGCCAATGCATTTAGTAAGCTGCTCTGGAAGGTTGGGTTGCATGGGATCCAGGGTGAACTAGCTGACTCGATAGAAAATTGGCTTCATGGCAGTAAGCAGAGAGTGATGGTAAAAGATTGGTTTTCAGACTGGAGGGCTGTGATAAGTAATGTGCCTCAGGGATCAGTGCTGGGCCCATTGCTGGTGGTGCTGATGGCATGATTAGTAAGTATGCAGATAACATTAAATTGTGTGGTGTAGCAGATAGCAACGATGATTATCAAAATTACAGCAGGATCTTGATCAGTTGGGCGAGCAGACTGAGGAATAGTTGATGGAGTTTAATGCAGATAAGCGTGAGGTGTTGTATTTTGGGAAGTCAAACCGGGGCAAGACCTTCACAGTGATTGGCAGGGTACTGGGGAGTGTTGTAGAGCAGTACGATCGAGGAGTGTAAGAACGTAGTACCGTGAATGTGGTGCCACAGGTGGATGGAGTGGTCAAAAACGCTTTGGTATATTGGCATTCATCTGTCAGGGTACTGAGTACAGAAGTTGGGAATTTAAGGGCCTGTTCCACTTGGGCGTCATTTGCGCATCACGCAGGTGGCGCGCGAAGATATTGTGAATCCCAAAATCTTGGGGAGCCGCGCGCGACCACGCACCACTGCCTACGTCACCACGCACCATGCGCGCATCACGTGCGCGTCACCACGCGTAAATGATGTCACGTAATTTACGCGCAAATGACGCCCAAGTGGGACAGGCCCTTTATGTTACAGTTGAGCAAGGCATTGGTGTGGCTGCATTTGGAGCATTGTGTTCAATTTTAGTCACCCAGCTATAGGAAAGATGTTGTTAAGCTGGAAAGAGTGCAAAAAAAGATTTTTACAAAGATATTACTAAGACTGGACTACAGGATACAAGAGGGTTAAAAGCTAAAGAGTGTGCAAAGAACAAGTCAAATCAAGTTGAATTTATTGTCATATGCACATGTAATGTGGGATACAGGTATTATGAAAATCTTACTTGCAGCATCACAAGCACATAGATGCAGGCAACACACAAAAAAACATGTGTAGGAAGGAACTGCAGATGCTATTTTAAACCGAAGATAGACACAAAAAGCTGGAGTAACTCAGCGGGTCAGACCATCTCTGGAGAAAAGGACAGGACCCTTCTTCAAAAACATATTATAAATAAATTATACATAAATTCTAATGACCAAAAGAAAGAAGACTGCGCAAAAAAAAAAACACAAATGCAAAAGCATAATTTTAAAAAAAAAAACATGTCCATGGTGGTACAAGAGATGGACCACAGTATTCCATTGTTGAGGTAGGATTAGGGTTCTGTTGGAACCAGATAGTTGTAGGAAAATTGCTCTGACTGCAACTGGTGGTGTGGGACTTCAGGCTTCTGTACCTTTGCCCAATGGTAGCTGTAAGCAGAGGCAAGACGTGGATGGTGGGGAACCTTGCTGATAGATGCCGCCTTCTTGAGACAGCGTCTCGTGTAGATACATTTGAGGGGAGGGCTGTGCCAATGATGGATTGGGCTGAGTCCACCACTCCCTGTATCCTCTTGCATTCCGGTGCATAGGAATTTTCACACCAAGCCATAATGCAACCTGTCAAGGTAATTTCCACAATACATTTGTATAAAACCTGTTAGCCTATTCGGAGACTTCTCGAATCTCTATAAACCTCTAAGAGAGTAAAGGTGCTGGCACGCCTTCTTCGTGATTGCATCTATGTGCTGGGCCCAGGACAAGCTCTCCAAGATGTTAATCACCAGGAATTTGAAGATATTAACTCTTCCAACCAATGATGAAAATTGGCGAAGGTAGACGTTAAATGCTGGAGTAACTCAGCGGGACAGGCAGCATCTCTGGAGAGAAGGAATGGGTGACGTTTCGGGTCGGGTCTGAAGAAGGGTCTCGAACCGAAACGTCACCCATTCCTTCTCTCCAGAGATGTTGCCAGTCCTGCTGAGTTACTCCAGCATTGAATGTCTACCTCTGCCAGTTTTCGAGACCCTTCTGCAGACTAATGAAAACTGGCACCTGGTCTTCTGACTTCCCTCTTTTGAAGTTGGCATTTAGTTCCTTGGTTTAAGTAACAAGAGTTATTATTGCAGCACCAGTTAACCAGATGTTCTGTCTCTCTCCTCTAACGAATCGGCCCGCGAACCGACGTCCCACTCCTCGTCTGGCCGTCTTTGTGTCCCGGCGGCATCTCCTGCAGCCGACCTTAAAGGTGCCCATTCACCCTCCTACCAGCCTTTGCTCCTTGCATCCGGCTCTCCAGTAGTTCCCACCTGGTTCCGCGGTTAACCGAGCCTTCGGGGCCCCCGTTCTGTGGTCCACCGGGCCTTTGTGTCGGGTCCACCAGCAGGTTCCCGATTCCACGCCCGCTGCACCTCGAGGAGGCCTATCTATTTGTAGAGTTAATAGTGCTTTAAAAATATATTGGACTCTGTTCTCTGATGATCATCTCTCCATTGTTATTCACTGTGCTTCGTAGGCGGCAAATGTCTGAAATATTTCATCTGATAATCACAAGCATAAATCAATGAAAAATCCTTCTGGAACGCAGCCAAATGGAATAGTGAACAAACTGTGATTTAATTTGATTACTGCTCCACAGATAATTATTCTGAATGTCTGAACATTTTGCTTTTGGATACTGATAGCTGAATTTGAAATGTGTTTACAAACGGAAAGAATGATTACTTTGTATGTTTAATTAATGTATCTCATGCTGATGATAAAAACTCACTCGGCCTAGGATTCTCATGGGAGAAAATACTGAGTGAAATAGCAAATTTTGATTCCCATTATATAAGGGGCTATGGACCAACCACTGGGTGAGGGGGTTAATGCAGAAGAACGTCCAATGATCGGTATGGATGAGTTGGGCTGAATGGCCTGTGTATGATTCTGAGTCTATAGTCTGAAAAAGGGTCTTGACCCAAAACGTCACCCATTCCTTCTCTCCAGAGATGCTGCCTGTCCCGCTGAGTTACTCCAGCATTTTGTGTCTATCTTCGGTATGAACCAGCATCGGGTTAAATTAATCTCAGTTTTATTCTTCCCACAATGTAATCACCCCCCACCCCCAATGCCCACGCACCGGGCCACCAATTGTGGTCAATCAATGCATCACCTCGAGCATCCCTGGAGTGCAGGAAGAAACCGGAGCAACCGGAGAAAGCTAACAGGGAGAACGTGCAAAATCCACACAGACAGCATCATAGGTCAGGATTGAAACTGGGTCTCTGGCACTGTGAGATAGATGTGTTGCTTGTAGAAGCAAGAAACTGCAGATGCTGGAAAACACACAAAAGGACACACACTGCTGGAGTAACTGAGCAGGTCAGGCAACATCACCGTAGAGCATGGGTAGGTGATGTTTCAGATTGACACCATTCATCAAACTGATATTAGCTGGTGGGGAGGGGTTGGGGAGGGAGATGAAAGTTGGAAGAGGGGAGAGCCAGGTCAAAGCCTGGCAGGTGAATGCCTGGCAGGTGAACGCAGGGTTTTTTTGATAGGTTAATGGTTGGAACAAAGGCCAGTGATAAAAGCAGAAGGTGTGAAAGAGGATTGAAGAGTTGCCAGTTGTGAAGCCAGAAGGAGGAAACTAGCAGGAAGGAGAGTTCGGGTGGGGCACAGAGGAGGGGAGAGGGGTTTCTGTCCTGTTTTGTTCTTCAGAGAAGCCTTGTTACAATATGAATCAAATTAGATTTCCATCAATATAATTTGGAACATTATAGATGCTAAATGCTGGAGTATCTCAGTGGGTCAGGCAGCATCTATGGAGAAAAGGAATAGGTGACGTTTCGAGTCTGAACCTTTCAGACTTCCCGACCTCTCCATGTTCTCCAGAGATGCTGCATGACCCGTTGAGTCACTCCAGCATGTTGTGTCTACCTTCGGTATAAACCAGCACCTGCAGTTCCTTCCTACACATAATTTGGATCATTTAGGAAGGAACTGCAGATGCTGGTTTACACCGAAGATAGACACAAACTACTGGAGTAACACAGCATCTCTGGAGTGAAGGAATGGGTGACATTTTGGGTTGAGACCCTTCTTCAGACCTGAAGAAGGATCTTGACCCCAAATGTCCCCCACATAATTTGTATAATTGATTATCTATCACAGACATCCCCTATGCTAAATAATGCTCAAGAACCAGGCACAACAAACTGTTTTGTATTGTTAACACTCTATCATCATCAGAAAACCTCCAGTCTCTATTCGGGAGGCAACTGGTTAATTATTTCTATTACAGGCTTTCCAGCCATAGAAAATGTTAATGGGTGTTGTTGGAATGGACTTTCAGTATGAAATCCTGCAGAAACTGCTTCAATGCTCAATCCCTGGTACAACGTTATGAAATGTGCTGCCATCATGTACTCATTTGTGTTATTGCACTGCAGGCTTAGCCTAAAGGCCCCTGTTGGCTCATCTGAGACAACAAATCCACCTTAATGTATCCTAATGCAAGAAAATTAAAGACAAAGGGGGGTCCTAATTTAATACTCATTGTCAATATGTAACCTCAGAACAAATGAGCCATTTATCAATTACTAGTAACATGAAACAAGAAAGTGGAAACTGGAAATGTAATTATTCTGGGGTAGACTAAAAGCATCTTAAATGCAAAATCCACAACTGGATGAAGTTTTTTTTTGCCTCTTCCCCCACCCAACTTGGGTAATCGTTTAAAATAAAAAGATTTCATATAAAGTTTCAGCTGTGGCATGAACGAAATAAACCACATTCTGCACATCGGCACATTTCAGCTGCAGGAAATGGAAATACTTTTCCAAGGAAGTCGATGTTAAGCTGATTTCACGAGGCAAAGCACACACAAGGTATTTGATTACAGTCAATATGTCTAATCCACAAGGGAACCGGACAGTTTTTCCACGGGCGGTAATGATCTCAAGTTCATCATGTCATTATTTGTTGTTCTATTCCAGATATTTTAGTTTAGTCTAGAGAAGCAGCGCAGAATGAGTCCCTCCATCCCAAAGAGTCCATGTCGACCAGCGATCCCCGCACACTAACACTATACTACACACACTAGCGTCAATGTACAATTTTAGTTTAATTTAGAGATACAGCACGCAAACAGGCCCAATGGGTCACCAGGTCTGCAACAACCAGCGATCCCTGCACATTGACACCACCCTAAACACACTAGGGACAACTTTGCATATATATCAAGCCAATTAACCTACAAATCTATACGTCTTTGGAGTGTGGGAGGAAACCGAAGATCTTGGTCATGGGGAGAACGTACAAACTCCATACAGACAGCATCCGTAGTCAGGATGGAATCCAGGTCTCTGGCACTGTAATGCCCCTGTCCCACTTAGGAAACCTGAACGGAAACCTCTGGAGACTTTGCGCCGCACCCAAGGTTTCCGTGCGGTTCCCGGAGGTTGCAGGTGGTTGCCGGAGGTTGCAGGTAGTGGAAGCAGGTAGGGAGACTGACAAAAACCTCCGGGAACCTCCGGAAACAGCACGGAAACCTTGGGTTGGGCGCAAAGTCTCCAGAGGTTTCCGTTCAGGTTTCCTAAGTGGGACAGGGGCTTAAGGAAGTGACTCTACCACTGTGCCACCGTGCTTGAGGTATTTAGGGGATAGGGCAGAAAGGACCAAGTCTGAAGGGAGACATTACGAGTGGTGATAAGGTAGCTAATGGAGTATTAGCTACCTTATCACTACTCGTAATGTTTGGGGTTGAAAGGTCTTTGAATAATAAAATTGTCTCGCTCAATGTCTTGCAAAGCTACACTTACACCTGAGACTCACCAACTTTCAACCTTGCCCTTTGTTGAAAAAGACAGCTCCCAATTCTGCTGGGCATTTCCTGACAATTTGTGCAGACAGTGTAGACTTTGAGCAGGTGTCACTGGTAGGTAGGTTTGAAGGGAGGCCACAGAGTCTTTTATGGTCTTTCAGGCCGTGGAGAATGTACCTATTCAACAGGCAACTGATGATAGGAGCCTTAACTGAGATAGATGGATGAAGAGGGAGCTCTACCTATTCTACAAATGGTGATAATTTTGAGCATTTATTACACAAAAAGAAATATAGAAAAGAAAGGAACTGACTTTTTGAACCACCATTCACAACTTTAGGATTTCCCAAAGCATAGAGAAATTCGAAGTGCGATCATTGGTGAAATGAAAGAAACGTAATCAATTTACATGCTACAATCTACTAAGACAAGTAATGGGCATGGGCCGAATTGTAACCCAGACAGGAGCTCATTGTGTCCCTCATTACACATTTGATATTTGGAAGCATTGCATTCAATTGAAGCAAATAGTATTGGATCGCAGGGGAAGTGAAGTGGGAGCAGTTGGGTACAAGAGGCTCTTGATGTTTGTCTTTTCTACTTCTGTTGACCCCTCGGGACTGCCACGCCTGTCCTGCCCCTCCCCTCTCCCAGCTTTATTTCTCCACCCCGTCCCCCCTTCCCCTGCTTACAATCAGTCTGAAGAAGCATCCCAACCCGAAAAGTCGTCTATCCATGTTCTCCAGAGCTGCTGCCTGACCCGTTGAGTTACTCCAGCATTTTGTGTCGTATTTTGTAAACCAGTTGTGGAGTTCTTTGCCTTTACTATAGAACAGTGGACATGTTTTAACACACAGCCAATGAAAACAGCTCTTAGAATGATAGTACCAGTATCCTGAGAGAACTAGAGAGGGTGAAAATGTTTATATGTCTCTCCATAAAACCAGATGTAATTGCATAAATATCCAGAACTGCTAACCATGTTTCACGTGATCTTTCCATCGCTTCCTAAACATAGCAGAGTAATTGGATTGGAACTGGCACTTGGCTCAATGGAATTTAGCAGCTCTTTGGCTGAAGAGAATAGAATGGATGTGATCTATTCATAAGGACATTTAGGTTCTTGCATTAGCTATTAAGCACATACATAATCTGTGCATAGTCAAATTAATTTGATGTATAGATGAGATACCATTTAGAAACAAGGAATTGCATTTGCTGGTTTGAAAAAACCCTCAAAATGCTGCTGGAGTAACTCAATGGGTCAGGCAGCATTTATGGAGAACATGGATTGGTGATGTTTCAGGTTGGAATCCTTCTTCTGAGAGTTGATCTATCCATTTATTCAACATCTCCATGCTTCCAGTTTAATAGTCCAGTCTCATTACCTGCTATAGTCTAGATTTTCCCCTCATGGATCACAATTAGTGAATACATATTAAAACGCTAGCAAAAGTTGGTGTTCAATTTACAAATATTTCTAAGTGCACACTGTAAAGTCAACTACAGATCCATTCATGTAGGTAAAGCGTTGATGGGTGGTGATTGCCTTTAGAACATAGCAACTCATTGACTGAAGAGAAATATCACCAGCAATTTGTCCTGGACCAGCCACATCGAACCAAGAAAGCACACCACACACCACACCAACGCCTTTACTTTCTTAGAAAGCTTAGGAAATTCAGCATGACCTCAACAACCGTCACCAACTTCCACGGAAGCGCCGTCGAAAGTACTTTATTTGTATGAAACACATCATAGTTTGGGAACAGCTCCATCCAAGATTGCAAGAAATTGCAGAGATTCGTGGACATAGCCCAGAGCATTACACAAACCTTCCATTGACTCCATATATGGGACCGCTGGGCAACGCGGGGGGGGGGGGGGAATGCATCCTTAATAAGGATGATGATATAGTTGTATAATAGTATATTCAGTACCAAAGAAAATTTGTTTGAAGTATTATGGAGGTTGGTTTTGTTTTGATTTAATTCGTACTGTACATATTATTGTAAATAATTGAATAAATTATTTTTGGTTATCTAAAACAAATTGACTCCATCTACACTTCACACTGCTTCAGTAAGGCCACCAGCATAATCAAGGGCCAATCCCGATCAATCCCTGCCCTTCTGAATTGAACCGTCCTCTCGCCAGCTGGAGAGCGGTCCTGGCTTATTGTTAATTGGGCTTTATTGAACATTATCTTGAATTAAACATTATACCCTTTATCCTGTCTCTGTGTCCTGTGATTGTAATCATGTATAGTCGTTTCACTGACTGGATACCACACAACAAAAATCTTTTCACGGTACCTCAGTACACGTGACAATAATAAACTAAACTAAACTAAACTAAACTAGACCAGGAGAGTTTTAGCTTTGTTTCAGCTTTTTAAAAACCAATCCGTTTTGCATCATGCCTACATGATTTGCATGTGCCTTTATAGTAACTTTGAGGGCTTATCTCATTGTTCATGTTACATTAAACTTTTTACAAGCCTCATTGTTTATGACCTCCACTTCACCTGTTGGAGAGACAGAGTTAATGGTGGTGCCAGGCGGTTGTAGGCTTCCCCTCAGCACCACAGAGAATGTTCCCTCACAGTAGTGCTCTATCATGACATCCACTTCAACCCCACTCTGGGAATTTGGCATCCAGCCATAATGGAAAAGTTTTCCTGTCTCTTAAGCAATTCAGAACTCGCGGAACAATAATGTTGCCGTTTACAGGGATTAGATTGCAATTTAGGTCATCGTAAAGTCTAAATTGCTGTTTTCAGGTGAGGTGTGATTGGGCAAAGTATTTTTTATTTCCTCACAACATCTGGCAAACTCAAAGACAGAAAAACAGTTGCGGCCACCATTTTGATTAACGATTGCTCAGATGCCAAAACAATTATATAAAAAAGTAATCTTCACCTGAAGCAGAAAGCACTCAAAATCCTAAGGGCGGTACAGTGGTGCAGCTGGTAGAGCTGCTGACTCACAGTGCCAGAGACCCCGGTTCAATCCTCACCTCAGGTGCTGATTTTGTGGTTTGCACGATCTCCCTGTGACCCAGGGCCAGATTTACGTATAAGTTAGACAAGCTTAACCTTTGGGCCTCGAGATCTAGGGAGGCCTACTCACCTCGCTGCCTCACCGACCATCCGCCCACCGGGACCTACTACTCTTTGCCCGGTGACCCTGGCCATTCCACCGCCCTCCAGCAGCCCGTAGCCGTCGCCTTAACAGCAGCCTGGACTCAGCACCGGGCCTGAAGCTTCCACGCTGCAGACACCCACTCCCCCGGGTTTGACTGCGCTGGGTCCTAGTGCCAGTCCCCCTAACCCTGGTAATCTCAGTGGCTCTTCTACTGGGTCTTCCCCAACCCCTAAAACCATGTGACCCCAGCCCTTCCCCACCCACACTACAGTCCTCATACCCCCTACCCGCTAACCACCCACCACCCCTCCACCAGACATCGCCTTGGCCTCAGTCCACTCACCTGCCTTCCTCTGGCCCCAACCCCCATCCCTGCCGTGTGTTCACCATCCCCCATGACCTCCCCCTCTCTGATACCAAACGTTCTGTCCTCAGCAGAGACCTCACCTTTGTCCCCCTCCGTCCCCACCTCAATGAGTTCCGCGCCCGCCGCGATTTGGAGCTCTTCTTTCGCAGCCTCCACCTCACACCATTGTTCCATGGGAAGGAGTCCTCGCCCCCATTGATGATCCCTTTTCCCGTCTCCAACGGACCCCCTCCTCTTGAACCCCCCCCCCTCATGGCCATTGGTACAATTAAATTTGGGGGTCACCATCCGACGTCGGAACGGGAGAATATTCTCAGCAGCTTGGACTTCCGAATCAGCCACTTCCTACCGGAGACCGCAGCTCCCGAAATCCACAGGCTGAGCTGGGTGGAGATTCACACTGGCGGCCCTCGGCAAAGGGTTCCCAGGGCTCCGCGATATTAAAATCAGCGCGGCCCGAAGCTGGGAGCTCCGCAAACCACAACTCCATGATGTTGAAGCAGCAGGCCCAACACTCCAGAGCTTCAAACGGCGATCCAGGTAACGCATCGCTCGCTCTGCGGTGAATCCAATATGTATTTTAAAACCAACTGTTTAATGACAAGATACAGTAGGGTCTAAAAGTGTCACACTGTCACTGTCGGGTAGTCATGGTCCTCTAGTCGTGGGGGGGGGGGGGGGGGATTGGGAGGGGGGAGCCTCACAAGTGAAATAGCTTAGGGCCTCTCTTCATCTAAATCCGGCCCTGCTGTGACCACATGGGTTTTCTCCGTGTGCCCCCGATTCCTCCAAAATACCAAAGATGTGCGACTTTGTAAGCTAATTGGCCTCCGTAAAATTGCCCCTAATGTGTAGGTAGTGGAAGGGAAAGTGGGATAGCATAGAACTGGTGTGAACGGGTGATCGATGGTCAGTCGACCCAGTGGGTTGAAGGGCCTGTTTCCATGCTGCATCTGAACTAAACTAAACTAAACCCATTTAGTTCATTAAGAAAGAATAAAAACCATGAATATTAATCATTCACAAAAAAAGACACCATTAACTACTGATCACCCCCCTCCCGCTTGTCCCAAAATCCTATTATTGTTGGACTTGGGAGGGCAACGTCTGGGGGACAGCTGTAGTCTGAAAGCTTTATTTTGTCCCTCCATCTTTACAAGCCTTTAATTCCACCCCTGCCTTCACCATATGTTCTTATCCCCTGCAGAATAATTAACTTTACCTGCAATAGTAAAACCAAGGGGAAAAAATTGGAAGAGTACACAAACACTTAAAAAGCAGTTACATGTAAATAAACAACGTCCAAGCAAAGCTTCTTGAACAAAACACATATACTGTTTCCTGCAGTTCAGTTGGCGCATTTTATTTTCTTTGTACTTTTTCAAACATGAGCCTTTGTTTATAAACTCACTCTGCCGTGTTAAAAGCCAGTTGATGGATATACGTTGCAGAAGATTAGCTGCTTAATCAGCTCCTGCAGTTCGTTCAAATGCTCTTACTTCTTAACTGTGGGCAAATGAGAAGAAATTCTACTTGTGTTCTTCGAGTGGTATGTGCACAGTTGGCAGAAATAAGTCTGCTTCTTGTTCAGTGCGGTTACAGGATATGCAATCTCACCCAATCTGCAAAAAGAAAAATTATACAGTCGTGCCACAGAATTCACATTGATTTCGTTCTGAAATTTAAAACATAAACACATCCTTAAACAATCAATCAGCAAAATCCTTTTAATTGTGGTGGGTGAGCTCTCTGACCTTAGCCCTCCCCAAATAGTAAAGTCTGCAGCAAATTCACCTTCGGATTCAGGCCTAGCACGGTGACAAAACATCGTGGACAATACATCGGATCATATCTACCTCCTGATGGATTGTTGATCCCTTGTTGCCAAGTTCGTGGATCCAACGTGACCTGCAGCGGCTCAGAGCGGCGGAGCAACGGTGGACATCGATGACATCGCCTGGCCAGGCCGACCCACGTAGCTCCGACCCAGTGTCGCCACCATGACAACGGGCCTTTAAGGCCAAGTTAAGACTCTACCTTTTTAAGAACTTTGAAATTTGAAAGGTACAAGATGGTGTTGGAACCGTGGCAACTCTTTTTAGTTTCGAGATACAGTGTGGAAACGGGCCCTCCAGCCCACCGAGTCCACACCGACCATCAATCACCTATACACTAGTTCTATCTTACACACCAGGGACAATTTACAGAAGCCATTTAACGCACACACTTGCACGTCTTTAGAATGTGGAAGGAAACCGGAGCAACCAGAGAAAATCCAAGGGAGAATGTGCAAACTCCATCCAGGCAGCACTTGTAGTCAGGATCGAACCAGGGTCTCTGCCACTGAAAAGCAGCAACTTTACCATTGTGCTACTAACTACAGCCTCATATTCTTGCATTTTTGTATTTAAGTATGATGGTGCTTATGTATAGAAAGATATCAAGTCAAGTCAGGTTTATTCGTCACATACACATACGAGATGTGCAGTGAAATGAAAAGTGGCAATGCTTGCGGATTTGTGCAAAAAACTACAAAACAGAATGGAACAGAATCACATATTCACATATTACATATTTGTGGGAGCAAAAAAAAGAAAAAACAGCAATTTTAAAAAGACATCACACAACAGTGAATTAGTACAGTAAAGTTAGTCCCTGGAGAGATAGTAGTTTACAGTACTAATGGCCTCTGGGAAGAAACTCCTTCTCATCCTCTCCGTTTATTTACTGAAGTGTATGTGAAAAATGGAGTTCGCTGTTCCTACGTAGGTACAAGTGAAACCATTTATTCCTAACAGGACACCGCAATTACTCCAGGAATCTAATGCCCCAAACTATGCAATGGTTTTTCCACTAATATTCCTCACCCCATCCTCTGAGCTGGTGATGGAATGGGAGATGAGTAGGAAAAGCATATATGTTGAAGTTGAATATAAAAATTGGAATTGTAGAAAGCGCATAGTCAGCACTTGAAAAGGAAAGTTAACAGTTATGTAATATTGAAGAAGGTTATCACAGGAAATAGAACGGTACAGCACAGGAACAGGCCTTTGAGCCCACACTGTCTGTGCTGAACATGCTGCCAAGTTAAACTAATCTCCACTGCCTGCAAGTGATCCAAATCCCTCTATTCCCTGCATGTCCCTGTGCAAATCGAAAGCCTTTTAAACTCCACTATTGTGTCTGCCTCCATCACCACCCGAGAAAACCTACCCCATATATCTCTTAAACATTGCCCCTCTAGAAAATCAGAACAATTATTAAAGATACGGTCTCCTTTCATCGATTTATTACGTGCAACATAACTCGGGAAATTAACCATTTCAGAACTGGGTGAGGGGTGTGGAAAGATATGAAGTAAGTATATTCCTTTTCCTTTCTGTTCTGTTTTTTGTGTTTTTTTTTCCCTTTTTTTATTTTTTCCTTTCTGGTTTTCTCTTTTTTTCTACATCTTTATGGGCTCATCCTCTCTATCTATCCACAAACTACTAATCGTTAACTTCTGGGGCTTACACATCACTACTATCCTTAATCTTTTATTTTCTCTTTTTTTCTTGCTTCTGTTACTATTTTATTGTTAAATTTAAAACAAGAAGTTGTACACGAAATGCATTATGTTATATGCCATGGTTTATACGACTGTACATTGCTTCTAATAAAAATATATGTTTTATAAAAAAAAATTTAAATCGCCCCTCTCCCCTTAAGCTGTCCCAGTTCTGACAGCCATCCTTTCTAAGCCCCTCATAATTTTATATACTTTTCAGTATCCAAGACAGGCACAAAATACTGGAGTAACTCAGTGGGTCAGGCAGCATCTCCGGAGAAAAAGAATAGAGTGAAGAGCCAAGAGTCAAGAGTGTTTTATTGTCATATGTCCTAGATAGAACCATGAAATTCTTACTTGCAGCAGCACAACAGAATATGTAAACATAGTACACTGCAAACAATGTTATAAACGAGAGAGAAAGAAAAAGTTCTGTGTGTGTGTATATATAGGTGACGTTTCAGGTCAGAACCCTTCTTCAGACCCGAAATGGCACATTCTTTTTCTCCTGCCTGACCCGCTGCCTGGCCCGCTGAGTTACTCCAGTATTTTGTCTCTATCTATGCTATAAAACAGCACCTGCACTTCCTTCCTACATATACTAAGTTTGTCCAACCTCTGCTTATAGATAATACCTTCTAATCCAGGCAGCATTCTGTTAATTTTTTTCTGCACTCTCTCCAAAGCCTTTACATCCTTCTTGTAATGGGGTGACCACCCTCCTTGTAATGGGGCGATTATCCATCCTTTACTTCCATTAAGTTTTTACATTGCAATTTCTAAGGAACCCTTGTGTAGAAAGGAACTGCAGATGCTGTTTTATACCAAAGTTAGACACAAAGTGCTAGAGTAACTCAGCGAGTCAGGCAACATCTCCGGAGAAGAAGGATGGGTGATGTTTCAGGTTGGGACACGTCATCAGACTCAAGACTATAAGGAATCTTTTGTAGATTTTTATCATAAAGCATTCATGAGAATTTATGTTGAGATGTTAAGATTCCCTGCAAGAGCTATTATTGCATTGAGTAATGTAGCTCTTACTGGTGCAGCAAACTGTGCATGATTTCTAGGTTCAGGAGGGCAAAGGATGCTATCAGCTAGCAGCTTGGTAATCACATCTGATGTGTTTGCCTGTCTGTGGATGCATTACAACTGCTAGCTGGGCTCATTTCTGGACACCCTGCGAGCTCTGAGAAAACTCAAGATGGCTTGAAATTAGTTTAGATTTAGGTCTATATTTGTCGCATGTTTGCTTTGATTGTTTTGCATGCTATTCAACCATGGGGGTGGCACGGTGGCGCAGCAGTAGAGTTGCTGTCTTACAGCGCCGGAGACCCGGGTTTGATCCTGTCTGCAGGTGCTTGTCTGTACGGAGTTTGTACGTTCTCCCTGTGACCTGCGTGGGTTTTCTCCGGGTGCTCCGGTTTCCTCCCACACTCCAAAGATGTACAAGTTTGCAGGTTGATTGGCTTGGTATAATAGTAAATTATCCCTAGTGTGTGTACGACAGCATTAGTGTGCAGGTATCACTGGCCGGTACGGACTCGGTGGGCCGAAGGGCCTGTTTTTGTGCTGTATCTCTAAACTAAACTAAACTAAGTCAGACAATACTTTACATAAATACAATTAAGCCAAACCCAAGTACAATAGGTAGAGTGAAGAGAAAGATACAGAATGCAGTATATAGTTCTCCGCATTGTGGCCCAATAGTTCCAGAGACAAAGTCCAATGTCCTCAATGTAGTAGAGGACAATCAGACTATTATCCTCGCTTACAGAAGGACCATCCAGAAGTCTGATAACAGAGTGGAAGAAGCTTTTCCTGAGTCTGGAGGCGCGCGCTTTCCAGCTTCTTCATCTTCAGCCCAACAGGAGAAGGGAGAGGAAGCAATGACTGGTGAGGGAAAGGTTCACCAGACTGATTCCTGGGATGGCAGGACTTTCATATGAAGAAAGACTGGATAGACTCGGCTTGTATTCGCCAGAATTTAGAAGATTGAGGGGGGATCTTATAGAAACTTACAAAATTCTTAAGGGGTTGGACAGGCTAGATGCAGGAAGATTATTCCCAATGTTGGGGAAGTCCAGAACAAGGGGTCACAGTTTAAGGATAAGAAGGAAGTCTTTTAGGACCGAGATGAGAAAAACATTTTTTACACAGAGAGTAGTGAATCTGTGGAATTCTCTGCCACAGAAGGTAGTTGAGGTCAGTTCATTGGCTATATTTAAGAGGGAGTTGGATGTGGCCCTTGTGGCTAAAGGGATCAGGGGGTATGGAGAGAGGCAGGTACAGGATACTAAGTTGGATGATCAGCCATGATCATATTGAATGGCGGTGCAGGCTCGAAGGGCCGAATGGCCTACTCCTGCACCTATTTTCTGTTTCTATGTTTCTATGTCCTTGATTATGTTGGCAGCTTTCCCGAGACAGCATGATGTGTCGATGGAGTCAATGTTGGTAGTCTGGTCTGTGTGATGTTGTGGCCTACATGGACTTAAATTCCAAGCAAAGGCCAAACAATATTTTGCCTTATACCTGACAATACCTTCAACCCTACGCTAGGACATGAGGGATGCTGCGTTTAACCAAAGCCTGTGGGCAAGGAAATAAACAGTCTTGAAGGTGGGAGGAGAAGCAGAGGTGCACTATGAGAAAGGCCCCTCAAAGCCCAGAGTTAAGCTGCAAATTGCATCAATGCAGTACAAAGATACCTGGCAAGACAACTTCTATTTGAAACCCCATTATCCAATATAACCACCAACGCAGTCCTCCCTGGTTAAAATCATTCATTTACAGCATAAAAGAAAAATAATTGCAGAAAGCGTTGAAAGAAAACCAGTCATTGTACCATCAATGCTGTATGAAAGGGTGGGTCCTTTCAACAAGTTTGAACAAAGGGCCACAAATCTGAACTTTACTCTCTAATTCTGATATCGTCTCACCTAATGACATTTTCCCATATTTACTGCATTTTTGTGCCTCTGAAGTCTGAGTTTTGTTTTCTCTGGTTTCTGAATTTTTTCTATTCCTGAACCAATAAACATATAATTTCAACGATTTACCTCCCAGTATGTCAGTAATTAAATGTTCAGGGCTAAAGGAAACAGAATGGGTTTTTTTTTAATTTGCAGAAGTTTTCCACTTAATCCAAAATGTTCTTTTGTCTCTCACTAAACTGGATCAAGTTTCCAGATTGGTTGTGTGAGACCTGACATTCTCCCCATAGATGGGGGAATGACTTTGAGACTTGCTACACCAAAATCTTTAGGTCCATCATCAGTATCATCAAGGCCAGCATTCCTGTTGTTACTAATGATAGCTAGAAAGCGCTTTCATCTGACTCCGCATTCAACACTGGTGCACCCCCCCCCCCCCCCCCCCCCCTACTGTCAGCACTTAATTACTGTGACCTGCTGAAATATGTTGTAACACAAAATAACTGACCTTTTCTGCCTGAATGTGGAACGTATTTGTTACAGATGATTGATTCCATGTAAGTCTGTTAAAAGTATCATTGTGCATTTATGCTTCATAAATGATTCTGGCACAACAAATAAAATTGTCATGTTGTATCACTTGCCATAAAAGTAGTGTATTTTTCCAACATTCTTTTGAACCAGTCGAAGATGGCATAGAGGCATAGTTTCATCAAAGAGGAAATCAAGGGGATGTTTTCTAAATGCGCAGGAAACAGTGGCACAGTGGTGTAGATGCTGCCTTACAGTGCCCGAGTTCAATCCTGATTATGGGTGTTGTCTATACGGAGTTTGTACGTTCCCACTGCGACCGTGTGGGTTTTCTCCTGGTTACCTCCCACTCTCCAAAGACATGCAGGTTTAAAGGTTAATTATCTTTTGTAAATTGTCCCTAGTGAGTAAGGGACGTGTACAGGGAATCGCCGGTCGATGTGGACTCGAAGGGCCTGTTTCCGCACTGTATCTCTAAACTAAACTAAAAACGAAACAATGGTAGATAATTAGACATTTCTAGGGCAAGCTAAGTAAATTTGTTACAATCCATTTATAGGATGTAGTAGTCTCTGGCTAAACCAAGATTAATTGTCCAACCCTAATTTATAGTGAGAAAGTGTTGGTGATCATCCTTTGTGAATTGGTGCAGTTATTCTGATGCTTTTGAGTAGGAAGACTGCATGCATGACTTGGAAGGGAACTTGCAAGTTATGCTTGCAATCCTTTAAATAAATATGAATGATAGTATGCACTAACACTTCAAAGTTGCTAAATTTCTGTATGATCATTCTAATTGTTCCTTGAGATTGCAAAATTGTTTGTCATTTTACTTTTAGGCTCCCATAAATATAGTGCGAAAAGCATGCTATCGGTGAGGGAAGGTATCACTGAGTCACAGGATGGAAAAGACCATAAGAAACATTTACAATGTTATGAAAGTTCAGCTGCTTTAAACTTTAGATTTTGGACTTCAGAGATACAGCAAGGAAACAAGCCTTATGGCGCACCGAGTCCACACCAACCAGCAATAACCCCATTCACTAGCACTATCCTACACACTAGGGACAATTTACAATTAACAAAATCAATTAACCTACAAACCTGTGTGTCTTTCCCGCGAGTCACGCGCCAGGCGGAAGAGGGCTTTGCCCGAGCCAGATGCTTGCCCCTTTACCGGGGTTGTACAGTAGTTATTAGAATATTTGTAAAATGGTTGTTTGATGATTTTGTAATATGGCGGTGGGTATGTCACCACGGTTTGGGGTTTTTTGGTTTTTGTATCGTGTTGAAATTTAAATTTAAAACATTTTGATACAAAAAAAAAACCTGTATGTCTTTGGAGTGTGGGAGGAAACCCACGCAGTCACAGGGATAATGTACAAAATCTGAAAAATTGCACCCATGGTCAGGATCGAACCCAGGTCTCTGTTGCTGTAAAGCAGTAACTCTACCACTGCGCCACTGTGCAGCCCCCTTTGTATGTTCTTACAAACAAAGGCACAAGCCATAACCTGGCTGATATTTCTATTCATTACAGAAGAAGTGGAATAATGTTAAAGATGCTGTTCTTTAGATGAGATATTAAACTGAAGTGCTTGTGCCCTCTCAGAAAAGAGAGAATTTTTACCTATCTAGGCCAATATATTGATCTCCTAGTTTACGTCACTGATACAGATGATCAAGCCACTGTTATGGAACTTACTGTGCCCAATGCAGCCACATTGTTTGCTCGATTAGAACATTTCATCTGCTTTAAAACATTTTGGGACATCCTTAAAAGGTGTACAGAGCTCTTTATGTCTTTGTCATTTGGGTTATTGTGAGGATACGTATACTGTAAATAGACTTGAGTTATATAAATGCTAAACTTTCATTTTCAAAATTGCACTGGATTGGATTTGATGCCTGAGAAGGCAGAAGCCTAATCAGATTAACCTTTTTGCTCGGATGTCAAATTTTGAATTGTTTCTGTTGGCTAGACTGCCAAAAAATAAAATGTGGCACAGAGTTACAAAGTCATTGAGACATACAGCACAGAACCAGGCCCTTTGGCCCATTAAATCCATGTCGCCCTTATTGCCTATCAACGCTAATCACATTTGACTGCATTAGGTCTGTATCCTTGTATACCTTGCTTGTTTAAGTGCCTGTCTAAACATCTCTTACATATCATAATTGAATCTGATTTCACCACCTCCAATGGCAACAAATTCGTGATGTCAATCAATCTCTCTGTAAAGAAACATTCCTCAAATCCCCTTTAAAACTCTTTCCTCCCAATTTAAACCTATACCCACTGTTTTTGATACCCCTAACATTAGGGGAAGAAGATTTGACCAGCTACTCTATCTATGCATCTTAAAATCTTATACACCTCTATCAGATCACCCCCTCAGCCTCCTCTGTTCCAGGAAAAAAACGCACACAATCTATCCAATCTCTCCCCATATCTAATATCCATCAATCCAGGCAACATTTTGGTGAATCTCCTCTGTACTCTCTCCAGCTCAAGCACACCCTTCTGGCAGTGTAGCAACCAGGGCTGCACATAATACTACAAATGCAGTCTAACCATTGTTTTGTTGAGCTGCAATATAATGTCCCAACTTGCATTGACTTACAGTATGTGGGCAAGCATGCTAAATGCCTTCTGCACCATCCTTTCCACCTATGTTGCCACTGTCAGGGAACAACAGAGACACTTGGTGCTGGTCATTAAAATTCTTTAGTGTCCTTCCATTGTGTCCTCATTCTAAATGACCTCCCAAACTGCACCACCTTACACATGTCAAGATTTTATTCCATAGGTCACGAGTAAAGAGTCACAAACAGCACAGGTCCCAGCACCGATCCCTGTGGTACACCGCTGGTCACAGACTTCTAATCAGAAGAACATTATTCCACCACTACCTTCTATTACCAACCCAATTTTGGATCCTATTAACCTTGGGTCCCTTGTACCTCAACCCTCTGGACCAGTCTCTCATGCAGGACCATGTCAAATGCCCGACCATAGTCCATGTAGACAACATCTACCGCTCTGCAGTAACAGTGTTACTCCCAAGCCCCTTGTAAAATAGTGAAATATAAATCTTCAACTCAAATTCCAAACAATCATTGCAGCCACATAGAAGCTGAAAGCTGGAAAACTGTCCAACTGCCAGTTGTTAAGACAGTAGCCAGACCATTAATAAAACAAAAGGACACCAGAGCAGATATCTCAATTGGAATAAATATTGTCAACAAATTTTGGCTCGCGTTAATAGTCTCTTAAATAATTACTGAGACCTTTGTTAAAAATATCATAATAGTTCTTTAAGATATTAAAACAAAATTTCCCAAATTTGTATGATATATTACAAAGAACAAACATGCTTATAATGTTGGCTTTCTTTTATGCTAGACAACTGGAATGTATATGCCATGCATAAGTTCAGTATGTACGGTAAAAATATTCGAGTTGTCTAGCATAAAAGAAAGCCAATTTTACTAGCAGGTTCTTTGCAATATACCATACAAATTTGGGGGATTTCGTTTAATATCTTAAAGAAATGTTATGATATTTTTAACCAACGTAAAAAGTAGAAAATAGGTGCAGGAGGAGGCCATTTAGCCCTTTGAGCATGCACCGCGCTCCAATCCAATATATGTGTGTGTTTGTGTGTGTATATATAATGTATATATATATATAATTATATAATAACAAAATATATATTCAATATATATATATGTATGTATGGGTGTTTCCGTAAATAAGGGTACCAACCTGTGGGTGGCCAAATTTGAAAGTTATTAACTCATAATGAAATACCACAGCATTAAAAACGGGCCTAACTGTGATCCTTTTGAGATAATTTGTGATCAAAATCGACCACGATTTGACCAAAATTTAGTACTTTCAAAATTTGGAAAAAAACGTGAACAAAAATATCAGTTATGTAGGTATGTTGCAAAGCCTACCTGAAGCATCGTTGAAGATCTGCTGCTGAGGGTGTGCGCGATTTTGGCGCCGTTTAGAGGGGGCGGGTTTAAAACGCGATTTTCTCTAAGCTGTTCCAATCGAAAATGTTCAGCCTAGTTAATTATTAACGAAAAATCGCTGGAAGACCCCGTCGCAAAAGCTATTATTAGGTTTAAAGGCCTTGAATAATAGTTATAGTAGTTTAAAAATCAATCTCTAAACCCGCGACCGTCAGCAACCGCAGGGTCTCATAAAGCAAATAGCAGAAGTTAGGTTGTATATTTTTACATTAAAAAGGGCTTCTAAAGATCCCTTTATACTAAGTTTAATATTGCGAGTAGCTCAATTTGGGCCCATTATATCGCGCAGTATTTTTCTCGGCATTTGGGGCACAAATCTACCGCAATGTGAACGTTCTAAACCAGCGCGTTCCACAGGGACCCACTAGAAAGCTGATTTAAATGGGCATTTATTTACAGCAATTAAACACTAAATTCCTTCCATTTGGCCTATAAATTAATGTAAATGAGATTTAAAAATCATGTTTTATTGTGAATTATTTGTGAATATTATTTGGACATTTAGGCTATTTAAAAATGTTAATCATTTATTAAGAAATGGATAGATGTTTAGATCTAGTAATTGAAGTCTGAAATTAGCTACAATTAGGTAACTAACTAATTATATGCTTTAATTTCAGGTCATCCAAGTAAGATTATTTTATATTTGTTTCAGAATGCTTCAATCTATGATAACTGAAAATTTCATTCAGTTCTTTTAATTTTTAAGAAAGTTATGGGCTTTTGACTGTTCACGATCACAGCTTTTTTGTTATGTCCATAGAAAATCAATAGGGAACAAGATGCTCATTTCCCAGTATGGAAATGGCCATAACTTTTTAAATACTTGAGATATGAAAGTGAATTAGGTGTCAAATTAAACTTATTTTTATGCTTTATCTGATGGGATAAATTACAGACTTGATTTTTAAAATCTCAAAATTTTGTAACATTGCTAAGTTATGACATATAAGACATAGTGTCCCACTGATACTGATTATACTGATTATACTGATTTCTAAGTTCCTTTACAAAACGTCGGCACCGAATCCACTACGGGGCCCGTAGTTCATGCCAGGGTTATTATAATCGCGTTGTTTGAATTTTTTTTTAATTGCGACGAATGCAAAAAAACAGTTATAACATTGACAAGGTTAGACAATGGGAGGGACTATAGAATGAGACATCACTAAAATAGGTGAGCAAACTAGATTTGTATTTCATGATTTTAAGTTCTATTCATTATTAAGTATTTCAATGGAATACTTAAACACAAAATATAAATAATAAAAAAATGAAAAATAAATATAAAAACGGTTACTCTGCTTTTAATTCATACATTTCACACGTGACCAAATGGACACCGCTACTCACGTTCTGCTGCAAAAACTTGGCACATCAGAAAACCATCTAATCGGCTAATGAATTATAAAAATGATAAGCATAATCAGAATTTGACTTTATATAATTACTTTATTTAATTGCAAAATCAATGTAATCTTTCTGGTATAAATCAGCCTAAGGATTTGATGAAATCCTGCTTGAAAGATGTCACAAAAAAGGCCAGAAAACACTGGGACGTATCTGATATATTTTTTTGTAAAATCAGATTTATTTATTTTTGCTCCATCTCACTATTTTGGCTACACACCATGATGATCTATACTACTTAAAATACAGGATATGAAACAATGGGAATATTACAGAAAAAACAGAAAAATAACATGGAAGTTTGGAGACCTTCAGTTTCACTACTGTGCTGTATTTTCAGAAACACCCATATAGATATATATATGAAATCAATATCCTGCCCAGATTTTCTGTTCATCCATATCCTTCTGTGGCCTTAGCCAACCTTTCTCACTGTCCACTACATCTTCAAATTTCATCTTCAAATTTACTAATAATACTTTCTAGAATCATATCAAATTTACAAATAATACTTTCTAGAACCGCTGCACCACATAGAGTTGCTGCCTTACAGCACTTTCAGCACCAGAGACCAAGATTTGATCCCGACCGGGTGCTATCTGTACGGAGATTGTACACCCGTGACCTGCGTGGGTTTTCTACGAGATATTCGGTTTCCTCCAACACTCCAAAGACGTACAGGTTTGTAGGTTAATTGGCTTTCTAAAAATGTAAATTGTCCTTAGTGTATGTAGGATTGTGTTAATGTGCGGGTATTGCTGGTCAGCGTGGACTAAGTGGACGGAAGGGTCTGTTTCCGCGCTGTATCTCTAAACTAATTAAACTAAACAATCACCGATCCCTGTGGTACACCACTGGTCACAGACTTCCAATCAGAAGAGCATTATTCCACCACTACCCTCTATCACTAACCCAATTTTTGGATCCAATTGGGTCCCTTGTACCTCAACCCTCTGGACCAGTCTCCCATGCAGGACCATGTCAAATGCCCGACCATAGTCCATGTAGACAACACCTACCGCTCTGCAGTAACAGTGTTATTCCCACCACCTTGTAAAATAGTGAAATATAAATCTTTAACTCAAATTCCAAACAATCATTGCAGCCACATAGAAGCTGAAAGCTGGAAAACTGTCCAACTGCCAGTTGTTAAGGCAGTAGCCAGACCATTAATAAAACAAAAGGACCCCAGAACAGATATCTCAATTGTAATAAATATTTTCAAAAATTTGTGGCTTACTTTAATGTTCTCTTAAATGATTACTGAGACCTTGCTTAAAAATATCATGACATTTCTTTATGATATTAAAACGAAATTCCCAAAATTGTTATGGTATATTACAAAGAACATGCTTGTAAAGTTGCCTTTCTTTTATGCTTGACAACTGGAATTCTGGGCACTGCAGTAAAACAAAGAGGTTGCTTAGCAGCGGGAGAGAAGGGGAAAAAAAATCAACCCTGGAAATGTGAGCTGGGCTGTAGGCCATTGTGGAGCTGAAAAGCATGAGTTGTAAGTGATACCTTGCAATACAGGTCTGAGTGGCCTGACCTTCCTGCCTGCTAAGCCATCAACAGCTGAACATGCTGCATTAAAAACCCCATGTCGTACGCAGCTTCTGAGAAGCTGGAACAGAAATGGATCTTTTTTTTTACATGCAACAACTTAAAATGACCATGGGGAGTCAGGGGATAGGCCTCAGGTTTAATTTGCCTCCGTTTAATTTCCAGATCATTATGATCACAGTTTTAAAAATGACAGACATAGAAAGATTAATTAATCAATATGGTTTTTCCTTGCTACAATGGTTACGACACTTGCAAATGTATTTCCTTAGCTGTAAAGTGCTTTGGGACATTGAGGAAATTTGGGACATTTAACTTTGAGGAAATCGTCATTGAAATGTAGGTTGTTTTTACCTGGTTTAAGATGGTGCTGAGGGATGCACTGAAGCTTGGTGTAACCAACGCCAAGACTCTGTGAGGGTGGACCTCAGTCTAGTGTACTTCCACTGCTGCACATTGGAGGGCAGGGTGTGGTGCAGAACAAGGGAAGGGAAATCATCCCGGGGGGGGGGAGAATGGGGGCACATGAGTGGCAAGATGGCTGGGTATAATGATAACTCTGTGCACACAAAACTGATTAATGTATGTATAGCCGCTGAGAATGTCGGAAGAATTTTTGCACAGTTCTTGGTTTGTACATATATTTTTTTATTCTGAATAAAGTTTAATTTAATTTTTTTTTTAAGTAGCTCAATAATGTTTCAGCCAGTATGGGTGAGTCATTGAGCTACTTTAAAAAAAAAGTAAGTTTGTGCAGTCAGGGGAAGTTCTGGAAAACTGCCAGCAGCTTTAGGAGTGACTACACTTCACACTTCATGGGATATCATGAGACATGTGGCATTCAAATTGAAAAAGGCGATAGTGGAAATCCATAGCAAGTCAGCCAGCATCTGTGGAAAAAGAGAATTGAAGGTTTTAGTTTAGTTTTAGAGATACCGCTTGTAAACAGGACCTTTGGCCCACCGGGTCCACGCCGACCATCAATTACTAGTACTCTAGTTCCATATTATCCCACTTTTGTATCCAGGGCCGGCCTTACGAAGTGCGGGACCCAATTGGGAACAATTTTCGTAGAAATATATAAATAAATAATCATCATTGAGTCACGTGTCGTGAGTAACATGACAACTCGGGGGAGAGTTCCTTTCATAGCGTGTGGGGAGTCTAGCCAGGGATAAAGTTGAGAGGAGGGAAGGAGCGTTGAGAAGGAGAGGGTCGGGTTCATGCCGGTAACACTCACTCACCGCTGCCGCGGCGCTCCGGGCGCCACCGCATTGTGGCCGTGGAGAGAAGCAGCTCTCGTGGCTACGAGTGGCCTCCATCACCGGACAGCGGAACCGACTGCCATCTCGACGCCTTCTGCCGGCCCGCTCACCTCTGGCAGTACTCTCCATCTGAACAGTGAGGGGACCAGCTCAAGAGCAAAGATCATAGAGCGGAGTGGGTCTGCAGGTGATGGATAACATCACAGCGGGCGGTGGGGCTTACTCCTGTGTCAGCGCGAACAAGGGTTCAATAGAGGTTACGCGCAGCGACTCTGGAGAAAAGATCCTTCTTTAGACTGAAGGTGCACAAAAAAGCTGGAGAAACTCAGCGGGTGCAGCAGCATCTATGGAGCGAAGGAAATAGGCAACGTTTCGGGCCGAAACCCTTCTTCAGACTGCTGAACTCTCGTCGGTGAGAGTACTTGTGATTGTCTGAAGAAGGGTCTCGACCAGAACCGCAACCCTCTCCCCAGAGCCCCTGCCCGTCCCGCTGAGCCACCACAGACAGGGAGTTGAAGGTAGACACGGGGGGTCCACCTTCAACTTCAGAGCCAAACAAAAAACACAGAGTGCTGGAGGAACTCAGCGGGCAAGGCAGCACCCGCGGAGGGAACATATCACTTATCAGGAGCCGCCACGGGCCAGGACTCTTCTCCCCCCCCCCCCAACAGAAAGGAACCGCAGATGCAGCCATCATCGCAAAACGTCTAAGAATTAACTGTAGATGCTGGAAAATCGGAGGTAGACAAAAATGCTGGAGAAACTCAGCGGGAGCGGGTGTGAGGGCAGCATCTATGGAGCGAAGGAAATAGCCAACGTTTCGGGCCGGGTCTAAAGAAGGGTTTCGACCCGAAACGTTGCATATTTGCGTACAGCGTTCCCACATCCCTCTTCTCCACCAAGCAAGGCACACTCCTCTCTCCCCTCCGCCCTCTCCCCCTTCCTTCCCTCATCCTCCCCCCCTCTCTAAAGGAGGAGGCGAGGGGAGGGGGAGGGAAGTAGTGAGAGGCAGGGAGAGGGATATCTAAAGGGTGTTCAAAAGGGAACTGCAGATGCTGGAATATCGAAGGTACACAAAATTGCTGGAGGAACTCAGCGGGTGCAGCAGCATCTATGGAGCGAAGGAAATAGGCGACGTTTCGGGCCGAAACCCTTCTTCAGACGGTCTGAAGAAGGGTTTCGGCCCGAAACGTCGCCTATTTCCTTCGCTCCATAGATGCTGCTGCACCCGCTGAGTTCCTCCAGCAATTTTGGATATCTAAAGGGTAACTGGTTTTGGTCTCCAATCACCTCACAAAGGGCAGCCAACAGTGGTGGTGAAGCAGAAGGGAGAACTCTCTCTCTCTCCCGCCCCCTCTCTGCACCCCCTCTCTCTCCCCCCCCCTCTCTCCAACTCTCCCTCCTTCCTCTCTCTCTCTCTTCTCTCCAATATCCCCCTCTCTCTCCCCCCCTATCTCTCTCTCCCCCTTCCTCTCTCTGCTCTCTCCAATGCTCGTATTGACAGTAATCGTATCTAACTCTTAACTGAAAACGAGTGGTTTGCAAACTGAAAATCCCCCCTCTGTCTCTCCATGACCCCCCCACACACACAGACAGAGAAACACACGCAGACAGAGAGAGAGACACACACACAGCCACAGAGACACAGAAACACACAGCCACAGAGACACACACACACACACACACAGAAACACAGAGACATACACAGACACAGAGTCACACACAGAAACACAGAGACATACACAGACACAGGGTCACACACATAAGCAGACAGACAGACAGACAGACACCAATGTTAACACAGACTCAAACCTCCAACCAGGTTTGCTGTTGTACGGCACCGAACGAGTTAACACAACCCCCCCTCCCCCCCCCCCCCCCCCCCACCCCACTGCACCCGCTGAGTTTCTCCAGCTCTGCACCCGCTGAGTTTCTCCAGCTTTTTTGTGTACCCCCTACACGCCCCCCCCCCCCCATCACTCCCACTCACACACGGCCCGCCTGCTCGCTCCTGGCATTTAGCGTTGAATACTCACGGCTGAGTTCGCTGTGGTGCTGGGGCTTGCTGCCTTGTAGACTCCCACCCCCCCCCCCCCCCCCCCCGGGTCTGCTCCGGCAGCAGCGAGTGACACAATATAACGCATTTACTGAGGAATGCATTGTTTAACTACTTGCTAACTACTGCCTGTTTACAAGTGTTACAGCAGCAGTTAACACAACGTTTGTTATCCATGTTCGTTTTGTAAAACAATTCGTATGGCGAATTTAAAAAAAACATCTTTATTTAACATAGCGAATTTGTATTTCCATATGAAATACGGAAAATTAACGCCGGGCCCCCATGAGCGCGGGGCCCAATTTGGAAAAATCGGTCCAATTGGCCTAGGGCCGGCCCTGTTTGTATCCTACACACTAGGGACAATTTCCAGAAGGCAATTAATCATCAAACCTGAGTGTGGGAGGAAACTGGAGCTACACACAAACTCAGGATAGACAGCACACATCGTCAGAATCGAACCAGGGTGAGGCAGCAACTCTACCGCTACACCACTGTGCCACTTTTGATGACATTATATCAGAACTAAAAAATGTTAAGAGATTAAACACGTTATAACCTGTGGTGAAGATAGGCACACCAAATGCTGGAGTAACTCAGCGGGTCAGGCAACATCTCGGGAGAAAATGAATAGGCAGCATTTCGGGTTCGGAACCCATAACCTGAGGTGGGTGGAGGGCAAGGAAAGTATAAAAGGAAGGTTAGTAGTGGGGTGGAAGCTAGCTAAACCTGAATGACAAAATGGATGGCAGAGCATGGGAAAAGTTGGAAGAGGCAATAAAAATTTTTGTCAAAAGGAGCTTAAATTAAATCATCACGAGTAGCTACCATCCAGAAACAATGGAGCAAGATCTAAAGGGTTCAGCCAAAGAAATCAATCATTAATGAAACCAGTTTTGAGCTGCATTGAAACATAGTGTACAAGGGGGGTGAGAATGGGAAACAGAGTTACAAGTTAAATCAAAGTGAATAGAAGTTCAGGGTTATGTTGAAGACACAAGGATCTGCAAAGACACAGAGTGCTGGAGTAACCCAGTGGTCAGACAGCATCTCCGGAGAACATGGGAAAGTAATGTTTCACGTCAAAACTCTTCTTCAGGGTCCCAACCTGAAACGTCACCTATCCATGTTCTCCAGAGATGCCGCCTGACCACTGAATTACTCCAGCACTTTGTGTCTTTTTCAGGGTTATCATATCAGACTGTTTGGGGCTGCCCTTTCGTTTTATCCCTTCCCACCAGCCATGGTCCGAAAGTATCTTGAGTTTGATAGTAAAGATTACAAATGTAGGAGATGCTGCCAAAAATAACTTGTCTAGTAAGTCTGGTAATATTTGGGATGGTGCACTGTGCCCCTGTGGAGGAAGAAGCGAATGTGTATGGTTGTGAGTGGATACCAATAAAGCAAAAGATAGACACAAAATGCTGGAGTAACTCAGCGGGACAGGCAGCCTCTCTGGAGAGAAGGAATGGGTGACGTTTTGGATCAAGACCCTTCTTCAGACTGAAAGTCACGGGAAAGGGAAACAAGAGATATAGACGATGAGAGATGTAGAACAAATGAATGAAAGATGCGCAAAAAAGTACTATAATAAAGGAAACAGGTCATTGTTAGCTGTAGCGAGGTGAGAACGAAAGGCTGGTGTGACTTGGGTGGGGGTAGGATGTAGAGAGAGGGAATGCAGGGGTTACTTGCAGTTAGAGAAATCACCCTTCATACCCCTGGGTTGTAAGCTGCCCGAGTGATATATGTGATGCTGTTCCTCCAATTTGCATTTAGCCTCACTCTGACAATGGAGGAGGCCAAGGACAGAAAGGTCAGTGTGGGAATGGGAAGGGGAATTAAAGTGTTTAGCCACCGGGAGGTCACATAGGTTCAGGTTGTGTTGCCCTCGATGGTGTAGAGCTTCTTGACTATTGGGGTCGTACTCATCAGGCCATTGAAGAGTATTCCATCATCTTCTAATTTACCATGTAAATCATAAAATGTCTTTGTGGAGTCAGATGGTGAGTTAATCCCCCAGTTTCTGACCTATAATATTTACTGGTTTTATTTTATATTCCCAATATTGATCTCAATATTTTGTTTAAATAATGAAGATAATTATGAAGATAATCGCCCTACATAGATTGTACCGAACACAATGCCAAGTGAAAGTGATCTCCCTCCATTCCTTGCACTTCCTTGTGCCCATCTAAAAGCCTCTTAATCACCACTATCGTATCTGCCTCCACCCCTGGTAATGCGTTCCACCTCCCAATCATTCTCTGTGCAAAAAATATGCTCCGCACATCTCCATTAAATTATCCCCTCTCACCTTATAGCTAAGCCCTCTAGTTTTGGACATTTCCACCCTGAAAAAAGATTCTGACTGTCTACCCTTTCTATGCCTCTCATAATTTTATATACGTCTAGCAAGTCTCTCCTCAACCTTTAATGGCTCATTGGGCACTATTGGCATGTTATACCTATATTATTTCATGCCTGTAGCCTGATGGCAAACCTGCCTTTAAAAGAATCCAAAAGAGTATGTGGCGTGCCAGTAGTAACAGGAGCCACAACTGTGGTAGGACTGCAATGGTTGTGCCACTTTGCTGCCAGCACGTGGAATTACATATTGAAAGTCAAAGATTTGCAATTCCAATGCACACAACATATTGTAGACATAAGGAACTGCAGATGCTGGGTAATACACAAAAGGACACAAAGTGCTAGAGTAACTCAAATGGTCAGGCCGCATCGCTGGAGAACATGGATTGGTGACATTTCAGATTGAGACCCTTCTTTAGACTGCAATATGTCTTCAGACTTTAGACATCTTGCACATTGTGCATGTTAGAACATTCCTCCCTGCCACAAAAGGTGACACAAGGACCCAGCGGTAGAGTTGCTGTCTTACCCGCCAGTCCCAGGTTTGATCCTGACTACATGTGCTGCCTGTACGGATGTTTTCATGTTCTCCCCGTGACCATGTGGGATTTCCCCATGTGCTCCGATTTCTCTCCACATTCCAAAGACATGCAGGTTCGTGTGTTAATTGGCTGCTGTAAATTGTCTCTAGTGTGTAGGATAGAACTAGTGTACAGGTGATCGCTGGTCGGTGCAGTCTCAGTGGGCCGAAGGGCATGTTTCCACGCTGTATCGTTAAACTAAACTAAACTAAATGAATGTCAAGGAAGTCCCTGAGTAGCAACTCTAATACAAGTTTGTTTATGCAGAAAAGTTTCTAGTCCCTGATCTTTAGTTTAATAGTTTTTATAAACCAAGTAGACTTTATAGCGAGATTTCTCCTTACAACTAAAAACATAATTTATGGGGAAAAGGGTGACATAAGGAGTGTAAACCACAACCTATCCCCAAATGTACCAGCGCACTAAACCACAAATCTAAAGCCGACCAACTGGGCTAATTTGGAAGAGAACCACAAAGCCGTCTGCTATTCAGGTATTGTTCACCTTGCTATGTGCGGCATGAATGGTGGTGAACTATTTCAAACTGGAGGGAAAAAGGGAAAATGAAAGTGTGGAGAAAAAATGTCTGCATTCAAAAGAAAAATAATTGCCGAGCATTTCATTTGAAAGTCTTAGCTTCAGTTAATAGCGTCAAGAAAGATTTGCAGATTCCATCATTTATGTGTAAATGGCAGCAAATCTGTCTCCAGATAAGTTGGTGTCGTTTTCAGTGAACACCTCCCTGGTCATGGGTTTGAGACACTGCAGAAACTGGCACTCCCACAGATCTCAGGTTTCAGACTGAGATTTATACACGAATAGTTAAGTAGATTGAGCAGGGAGGGGTGCTGTAAACTACAACGTATTAATGGGTACCTGCTGGGCAAAGGTATAAAAAGAACCTGTTTGAAATGGATAAAGTTTCTTTTCAGGGCCAGTATTGACACACCTGTTGATTTTAATATTGGCAAAACTTAAAATTGTTTTGGGGAGAGAATATTACTTATTCCCAGTGACTTAATCTTTTTTTTAATTAAAAAGGCTTGTTTTTATACAGCGCGTTAGCTCATCTAAAGAGCATGTCACATACAATGGTTACTTTGAAGTAGGACTGGTGTTCAATCAGTGACAGCAACCATTTTACAGAGCATTTTACCCCATAAAAGCCATGAGGTAGACCATCATAGAGTCATACAGCATGGAAACAGGCCCCTCGGCCCAACTTGCCCACACCAACCAACATGTCCCATCTACACTGGTCCCTCCTGCCTGCGTTTGGTCCATATTCCTCTAAACCTGTCCTGTCTAATTGTTTCCTGCCTAATGTAGCTGTCTAATTGTTTCTCAAATGTTGCGATAGTCCCTGCCTCAACTACCTCCATTGGCAGTTTGTTCCATACACCCAACACCCTTTGTGGAAAAAAGTTACCCCTCAGATACTGAATAAATCTTTCCCCCTTCACCTTAAACCTATGTCCTCTGGTTCTTGATGCCCCTACTCTGGGCATGAGACACATCTGCCCAATCTATTCCTCATAATTTTATACACCTCTACAAGATCAACCCTCATCCTCCTGCATCCCAAGGAATAGAGTCCCAGCAAGCTCAACCTCTCTCTATAGCTCAGAAATTCGAGCCTTGGTCATATATTTTTGGGTTAGATCATGACCATAGGTCATATGAGTAGAATTAGGCCTTTCAGCCCATCAAGTCCATGCCATTCTATCATGGATGATCAATCTCTCCCTCCTAACCCCATTCACCTGCCTTCTCCCCATAACCTCAGACACCCACACTAATCAAGAACCCTTAAATATATCCACTGACTTTGCCTTCACAGCCTTCTATGACAAAGAATTCCAGAGATTCACCACCCTCTTACTGAATAAATTCCTCCTCATCTCCTTCCTAAAAGAACGTCCTTTAATTCTGAGGCTCTGACCTTTAGTCCTAGACTCTCCCACTAGTGGAAAATCCTCTCCACATTCACTCTATCCAAGCCTTTCACTGTTCAGTACGTTTTAATGAGGTCCCCCTCATTCTTCTAAACATCAGCGGGTACAGGCCCAGTGCCGTCAAATGTTCATCATATATTAACCTAATCATTCCTAGGATCATTCTTGTAAACCTCCTCTGGACCCTCTCCAGAGCCAGCACATCCTTCCTCAGATACGGTGCCCAAAATTGCACACAATATTCTAAATGCGGCCTAACCAGCGCCTTATAGAGCCTCAGCACTACATCCCTGTTTTTGTATACAAGCCCTCTCTAAATAAATGCCAGCATTGCATTTACTTTATTTACTACTGATTCGACTTGCAAATTCACTTTTTCGGAATCCTGCACCAGCACTCCCAAGTCACTTTGCACCTCCGATTTCTGGATTCTCACCCCATTTAGAAAAGAATTTGCGCCTTTATTCCTACTACCAAAATGAATGACTCCACACTTTGCTACACTATTTTCCATCTGCCACTTCTCTGCCCACTGTCCGAACCTGTCCAAGACCTTCTGCAGAGTCCTTGCATTCTCTACACTACCTGCCCCTTCAACTATTTTCGTATCATCCAATTTTCGTATCATCCCTCATCCAAATCATTAATATAAAACGTGAAGAGTAGTGGCCTCAGCACCGACCCCTGCAGAACTCCACTAGTCACTGGCAGCCAACCAGAAAAAGCCTCCTTTATTGCCACTCTTTGCCTCCTGCCATCCAGCCAACCTGATATCCATGCTAGTATCTCCCCTTTGATAGCATGGGCTCTCATCTTCCTTAGCAACCTCCCATGTGGCACCTTCTCAAAGGCTTTCTGAAGATCTAGGTATACAACATCCACTGACTCTTCTTTGTCTGTCCTGCTTACTGTACCTCTTCAAAGAATTCCAGCAAATTTGTCAGGCAAGACCCTCCCCTTCACAAAGCCATGCTGACTTCAGCCTATTTAATTGTGAACTTCTAAGTACTCCATAACCTCATCCATTATAATCTATATATTACTAAAACTCTCATCTTGTTTGTTTCTATGTGTGTTTGTGTGTGTGGATGTCTGTGTATGTGATCCTGAAATTATGCCAAAATGGTACACGATAGCACTACGATTTTTGCACCACCTTACTCACAATTGTCTTGTGGTGTGTTTTTTTAATCACGTTTCATTTAAATTGATGTTATATTTTATAAGCTATTCACAATTTAACTTTACAAAACCCCACTTTGAGTAAATGACGAAGTTGCAGTGGCAGATACAGCTATGACGTCACAATGGGATTGGAGCCCTGCCCGCTACAATTTTGTAAATCCCAGGACACTGAGTCCTGGCATCAAGTATAATTGGATTTTTTTTTAAGTTTAAAAAGAGGGAGAGTGAATAAGGGGAAATGAGCCTGCCCTGCGCAGTTGTGGGCTAGGTGTGAGTGGCGGAATATTGCGTTGGGGGAACGGTTGCGTTGGGGATACGGGTGAGTGGTGGAATATTGCGTTGGGGAACGGGTTGCCTTGGGGGACCAGGCCAACAGGTCCCACTTGGTCTTGTGGACTCTTACCAACCACCGAAGTCAGACTAACCAGCCTATAGTTCCCACTATTCTGCTTTGCTCCCTTCTTGTGCAGCAGGGTAATATTGGCAATTTTCCAATCATCTGGAACCACTCCATGAAAGATTAACTTGTGTGACTTCTCTGCAGATTATTACTGACCTCTTGTGTTTTTCCAACATTTCCTGTTTTTTATGGTGTTGGCTGAAGATGTAATGTCGACCAGAGCATTGTTAACACCTTGCCCATCTTTGAGTAAGATTAGATGAATAATTATTGACATCATCGCAACATACAGGTAAAACCTGGAAACATATGGAGAGCCCAGTGAAATGCTGACCTGTCCTAGCACTATCCTACACACTAGGGCCAATTTACAATTTACAGAGGCCAGTTAAATTACAAAACCTGTATGTCTTTGGAGTGTGGGAGGAAACCTGAGCACCCGGAGAAAACCCACTTGGTCACAGGGGAAAACGTGCAAACTCCATAGAGACAGCACCCCTATTCAGGATCGAACCTGAGTCTCTGGTGCTGTAAGACTGCAACTCTATCGCTGTGCCACTGTGCCAGTCAAGAGGGGCCAAGAATGTTTTTTTATTGTCACAAGTACCGGAACGGAATCATGAAATTCGTAATTGCAGCAGCACAACAGGTTTGTAAACACAGTACTCAATAGATAATATAATAAATAAACATTTAAAAAATTCAATAATAAAAAAAAACAATATGGCTCTAAAAAAAACAAAGTCCATAGTCACGAGAGCAATCAAGGCAGTTCGTAGTTCAGAGTTTAGTTGGAGGTTGTAGTGTTTAATAGCCTGATGGTTGTTGGGAAGAATCTGGATGTTACAATCCTCAGACTACTGCACCTTCTTCCTGATGGCAGGAGTGAAATGAGAGTGTGGCCAAGATGACTCACTTCAGAATCTGCATAGAAAGTTTTTGCCCTTGTTCCATCAGTGCACCCATTTAACTCTGAATGCTTCTGCAGTATTTCTAAAGTGTCATATCTGCAATCCCCACGTTGAAGGTTGCATTCCTGGCTCATTCCTGACATTAGCACTTGTATGTTATTCAGTCAGACCATTTCAAGCAGTGTTCTGCAGCTGTTCATCGTACATTGCTCATTTGCAAAACTCCAAGAGACACGTGCAAAGATTTACCTCTCTGTATTATCTCAAATTCTTCATGTCATTAGGATAGATGTTCCTGCTTTCTTTAGTTCAAGGATAACCATTCTTAGCAGAGATAATTTTAAGATGTAAAGGTTAAATTTCCTTATCCTTTCCACCGCTGGGAATTCTTCTTTCAAAACAACGCTTCAACTCTATATCCCAGCAGAGTATGCAAGGGATCCAAGTTGCACTAAATGTATTTAAACCTTCATTTATATCTTTATTTTAAAGTGATTATAGATACTATTTTTGCAAGGATATATAGAGTAAATAGAAATTTTTAAAAGACATAAAGTGCTGGAGTAACTCAGTGGGTCAGCATCTGTGGAGGACATGGATCTATCCAGACCTGAAACATCATCTATCCATGTTCTCCAGAGATGCTGCCTGGCCCACTGAGTTACTCCAGCTATTTGTATCAGGACCTCTAGTTCCTTGTATATACTAGATAAGGTGAGACATGAGGATTAGATGGGATACAAATATTTTCACACAAAGTGGTTGGAATCTGGAACTTGCTGCCTGAGGTGGTAATGGAGACAGATACTCCCATAACATTTAAGAAGCATTGCCAAGGCATAGGGAGCTGTGTGCAAAATATGGGTAAATTGGGACTAGATAGATAAATACCATAGTTGGCACAAAGGACCTATTTCTATACTGTAAGAATTTCCTTCTTCGATCCTAGTTCCAAAGTCCCACTCATTTTCATGGTTGAAATCCACAGCTCCAGTTTCCTCCCACATCCAAAAGACATGTGGGTTTGTAGATAAATTGGCTTCTGTAAATTGTCCCCTAGTGTGTTGGGAGTAGATAGGAATGTGGGATAGCATAGAACGGGTGATCGATGATAGTGTGAACGGGTGATCGATGATCAGCATGGACTTTATGGGCCAAAGAGTCTGTTTACATGCTGTACCTTTAAACTAAACTGAACGAATCTAGACGAAACTTCAAGTAAGTTCCAGTGAATGTCTTACACTGAAAGACAGTTTAAAATGGACCCTGACTTTATGGAAATAAATATCAGTCATGGGCTATAACAGGGGGGTAACACCAACCACAGGCTATGTTAACACACCACACTCACTGCCCTCACAACCCCTTACCTCCAACTGCTGAAGATAAATTTTGGTATTGGTGTTGGTTCATTATTGTCACATATACCGAGATACCGTGATAAACTTTATTTTGTGTGCTATCCAGGCCAATTGTACCATACATGAGTACGTCAGAGAGTGCAAAAGAGAAAATAAACAGAGTGCAGAATATAGTACTATAGCTAAAGAGAAAGTGCAGAAATAAAAAGCTGCTACAAGGTAGATTGGAAGATTGAATTTCAGCCCCATGTCTCGATTTTCCACGCAATCTTTCGTTTGACTGGGGTGGAATCATATTCATTTTACATAATAAATCTTCACCAGGTGAGTTCTAACTTTTGGCCACAATAAATGTTGGATATTTTTGACTGCTTTGTTAACTTCTCATCCAAATGAGATAATTAACTAAATGTCTACAAATGTCTCATGAAGCCTGTATTGTGCACCATTTTCCAAATGGGTGACAATAATTTCCTCCATATCATAAGGAACTGCCTTAACCCTTGCCACCGAGACATGCAAGAGCTGTTCTCACTTCACATCTTCAAGGATGGACTCCCACTTGTCCAGCAACAGACTTTCCCCAACCTTCGTTCAGCACCCGAGCATCGCCCCGTAACAACGTTGCCAGAATTTGTTCATAAATGAATGGTGCAGCGGGTTTAGTTTAGTTTTGAGGTACAGCGCGGAAACAGGCCCTTCGGCCCATTGAGTCGTGCCGACCAGCATTTTTACCGAAGCCAAATTAACTTACAAACCTGTACGTCTTTGGAGTGTGGGAATAAAACTCAATTGTCAAACATTTTTATACATTCAATCACCAAATCTCAATCATGCAATCATTGACCATTCACCTCTGTACAATCCCTAGTGTATGTTTATTGTAGACATGCCTGACTGCACAGTGGTCTTGCCCCTGCAGCTGCTCACCTACAAAATCAGCTGGACACCTCTCTGAATATCCATTTCCACTGTGGTCCCAGAATGTAGAAATCTGGAGAGAGGTGGAAATTATTCCCACAGAAAAATACATGCAAACCAACAACGTGCTTGTATCAAGCACAGTTTATGTATGATCCCATGCTGTAAAATGTTATTGCCCATGGGGTCCAAGAGCTGATTTACGAGGATGTTGCCAGGACTCGAGGACCCGAGCTACAAGGAAAGGTGGGGCAGGCTAGGACTTCCTCAGAGCATGGGTGGTGATCTTATAGAGGTAAATAAAATCATGAGGGAAATAAATAGGGTGAATGCCCGGAGTCTTTTACCAGGTGTATAGGAATCAATAAATAGAGGACATTGATGGGCAAGATTTAATAGGAACCTGAGAGGCTACCCTTTTCACTCAGAGGGTGGTAGAGAGGCTACCTTTTTCACTCAGAGAGCTGCCAGAGGAGTCTTGGGCAGCTTACAACGCAGCAGCATGAATATTGATTTCCCTAACTTCATGTAACCCTTGCACCCCCCCTCTCTCCGTCCCTCCCCCAATCTAGTCGCTGTACTAGTTTCACTGTCACCCTGCTGAGTTTCACTGTTTGTATCACTTGTTATCACCTTCCTCACAGCCAACAATGGGCTATTGTGGGCTCCACCTTTACTTGTTCATCGTTGCTGGCTTTGATTTGTTCTTTTACATAATTTTATTCATTTGTTCGATGTACCTTTTCAAATCGCTCGTTTCCCTCTCCCCTGACTTAGTCTGAAGAAGGGTCTCATAGAAGGGTCTCAACCCGAAAGGTTACCTATTCCGTTTCTACAGAGATGTTGCCTGACTCGCTGAGTTACTCCTGCTTTTTGTGTCTATTGCCAGAGGAGATAGTTGAGACAGGTACTCTCACAACTCACATGGACATTTACGTGGATAGGAAAGGTTTGGAGGGATATGGGCCAAACGCAGGCAAAAGGGACTAGCTAGCTAAGATGTGTAGGAAAGAACTGCAGATGCTAGTTTAAATTGAAGGTAGACACAACATGCTGGAGTAACTCAGCGGGACCGGCAGCATCTCTGGAGAGAAGGAATGGGTGACATTTCGGGTTGAGACCGAGCTAAGATGGTCCATTTTGGTCTTATTGGGCAAGTTGGGCCAAAGGGCTGTGTGAGTCTACATCTCTGAAGCATCAAGACCATTGGAATATAATTCACACATTTTATGTGCACACAAGCCTTTCCTCTGATCATTCTGCTGCACAGATGAAGGCTCAGGAGAACAACCTTTCCACAGTACGCGATAAAACTCAATTGCAAAGCATACATAAATATTTCTCTATGCAGTAGAATTTTTCGGCCATAGCCAATTAACTATTGCCCATTTCACACTGTCGCTCAATGTCTAAATTACCCCTCATTGTAGTCAGTGCAAGATTGACATGTGTGCTTACAATGGACTTTTTTTTGCTTCAATTCTTTTCATTTAATGCCCATTACCACTGACTCCACCTCAGCGATCACACTGGAAGGTAATGAATAGACCCTCTCTCAAGTCTATTATATCCACCCGAAAATCACAATTCTGTAATCCAAAGCATAATTTGGGTTTGTTAGTGCCAGCAATTTATACACAGCAAACTGTGACTGAAAGAAAGCAAAACGATTAGGCGATACCTTCTCAAAGACAATTAGAAAGGAGAGGTAAATGCTGGCCTTGACAGCTATATCCCAGGAATGAATTAAACATAGAAGCCTGTGAATACCAATCTTTCCACAAATTTCCCTTGAAGAGGCAAGGTTTAAATAATGACAGGCCTGTGGATCTAATCGTGTGGAAATATGAAACATCTAAAAATATTGAACTTATAAACAGTGTTTCAGGGAAAATTGGAGGAAATGAGTGTCCTTGATGTCAGTCCGTTCTATTGTTGCTGCAATGAGCTGACAGCAGGTAGTGGGGGGAGGGGCATATTATGTATTATTGCAAAAGGTCAGCTGCAATTCCAGATTGTTACCATGGAGATGTGAAGCAATTATCAAGTTTTGTGTCATTTTGCTGGAGGTGAGCATATGGAAATGAAACATTTGTTGTATTTGGGTTTGATTTTATCAGCTTTAGATCAAAATTCAGGTTCACAGCCCTATCCCGTTCCATCAGCAGAAGCCTTGCACTTTGAGAGCCATTTTCCTTGTGCAGCTGTGCTCTTTGATTCCCACCTCCCATTTCTGCTCCTTATTCTGCAAACTAACAAGCATTCCCACCAACTTTGGTGAAGGAAGGCTTTTAGCAGCCGTCGGTCAGAGAACTGAGTACAGAGGTTGAGACGGTATTTTATACTTGTACAATGCCACACTTGGAGTATTGTGTTCAGTTTTGATCACTCGGCTACAGGAACAATACGATAAAACTGGAAAGATTGCCTGAGAAGATTAATGAGGATGTTGCCAGGACTGGAGGGCCTGAGCTAAAGGGTTAGGTTGGGCAGCCAAGAACTTAATTCCTTGGAGTACAGGAGGCTGAAGGGTGATTTTGTAGAGGTGTTTAAAATTGTAAGTTTATAGATGGGCAATCATTTCCCCAGTAGGGGAATCAAGAATTGAAGGTTTAAGGTGAGAGGAGAAAGATATAGGAACGGAGGGAGAAGATGGTTGGTGCATGGAACGAGCTGCCAGAGGAAATAGTTGAGGCAGGTACAATCACAATATTTAAAAGATACTTGGACGTATGTGGATAGAAAAGGTTTAGAGTGTTAAACATGGGCAGATGGGACTAGCTTAGATGTGGCATCTTGGTTGAGACGGACAAGTTGGGCTGAAGGGCCTGTTTCTGTGCAGTATGACTCTATGACTCTGAAAATCAAACTGCTGGAAGGACGCTGTGGGTTGAGCCCGTATGATGGAGTGAGATGGAGGGGTGAGACGGAGATTGGTAGGTAACAGGTGGGACCAGATTGTGGGGAGGGGGATGGCAGGTGGAGCTAGGTTACATGGACTCATCACCCTCTCTCACCTGCTTTCATCCATTTAGCATCAATTTCCAATCTACTTGGGTTCTTCTCCCTTGATTTATCTTTCATATCCCAAACCCCCCTTCCTCCAATCTGTTTCCATCTGCCTATCTTCCCTCCTCTATCTGGCTTCATCTCCCCTACATTTTATTTTCCTTTTCTTATGTTTCCACCTATCACTTACCAACCTCATTCTCAACATTCCACTTATACCCTGTGTAGGAAGGAACTGCAAATGCTGGTTTATACCAAAGGGAAACACAAAATGCTGGAGTAATTCAGCGGGTCAGGCAGCATCTCTGGAGAAAAGGAATAGGTACCATTTCGGGTCAGCACCTTCCCACTCTCCAGTTTCTACATGATAATCTATCTTCAGTCCACTCAAACACACCTCCCCCAATACCATGAGCTTCATAAAAAATAGTTTTTGATTTACCTAAAGCTAAAATTGAAGCTCATTTTTGCATTCTGTTCTGCTGCATTCTATCCTGATTCAATGGATTATTTTGAATGCTTTTAATTAATTCCTAATATCTTTCTTAATCCGTGTCTGAATAGTTCATTTGTCTCACGGCACATTCATTTATATTTTTTATGCTTTTGGCCGCCTTACAAGTTTATGATTAATGTCCAACTTCACTTACAGCTTAATATTCTGCAAATGTGCATGATTTACATGTCTTTCTGTGAGAGCAGTTTTACCACAATCCACCCAGTGGAAACTAGGCTAGTGAAAATCCCTGGAGAAGGGATTTCTGTAAAAAAGATCTCAACCCAAAACGCCACCTATTCCTTTTCTCCAGAGGAGCTGCCTGACCCGCTGAGTTCCTCCAGCGTTTTTGTCTACCTTTGACTTTTCCAGCATCTGCAGTTCTCTTAAACACTGAATTCCTCCAGTATTTTGTGTCTATCTTGGGTGAAAATCTCTGGAATTGACAAGAATGTCCTAAGTTTAGGGCCTGTCCCACTTTCACGACTTAATTCACAACCTTTTTTACTCGTGGACATTTTTCATCATGTTGAAAAAACGTCCCAACCTACTTGATGCCACGAGTACCTACGACGAGTATCATGACCTACCTACGACCTCCTACGATCTACCTACGACCTCCTACGACCTTGTGACGACCATGCTGCGAGTATGAGTCAAGGGCAAACTCGGCAGAGGTCGTGAATTAGGTTGTGAAAGTGGGACAGGCCCTTTAATCAGCTGCTCTATGCAGGGAAAAGATGTCTGCTAAAGCTGCTGGGGTCCTTTCTAACTCCCCTGACATTTTCCATTGATTATCAAGGCTAGATTTTTGAGTTGAGTTGAGTTCAGTTTAGTTATCGTCATGTGTACCGAGGTACAGTGAAAAGCTTTTGTTGCGTGCTAACCAGTCTGAGGAAAGGCAATACATGATTACAATCGCGCCATCCACAGTGTACAGATACATGATACATGAATAACATTTAGTGCAAGATGAAGTCCAGTCAAGTCTGATCAAAGATAGTCCAAGAATCTCCAATGAGGTAGTTAGTAGCTCAGGACTGCTAGTTGTTGATAGTATGGTTCAGTGGCCTGAACAGCTAGGAAGAAACTGTGTCTGAATCTGGAGGTGTGCGTTTTCATACTTCTATACCTTTTGCCCGATGGGAGAGAGGAGAAGAGGGAATGGCCAGGGTGCGACTTGTTCTTGATTATGCTGGTTAAATGGACAGTCGAAACAGGAAGCCACCTTGACTTGTCTTACAGATGCAAGGAAGAGCATTAGGTGTCACAGATGTTTCCAAAAAATATTTGATTGTTTCTAAACTTTGTGTGCGCAACTATTCATCAGCACAAGGAAATCTTAGCCCCCCTCTGTTGTGAATCCAACTCCTATCTCTCCAGCCATCACCCCATCCATAAGACTCCCAGAAGAGTTTCCCTGACAACTATTCCCACCACAATACCATGTAAGACCACTCAGTCTTTGTGATTCTCTTCACTTTCTGACTTGGAATGAATAGGTAAAATGCCCATAGAATTTAAACAAGGTTCGGTTATTAAATTTGGCTTGATCTCATTCTGCCACAAGCTGTCTCGAGGGTGATTATATCAACAGAATAGTGTGCACTGAAACTAAATGGAAAAAAATTTCAGAGGTTCGAAATCATAATTCAAAACATGAAGATATTACTTCAAGATATAGCGTGGAAAAAGGCCATTCGGCCCACCAACTTCGTGCCGATCACCCCGTACACTAGCACTATCCTGCAGGCCAGGCAATTAACCTACAAACCTGTACCTCTTTGGAGTGTGGGAGGAAACCAGAGCACCCAGAGAAAACCCACACAGTCACAGGGGGAACGTACAAACTCCATACAGACAGCACCGTAGTTAGGATCGAACCCGGGTCGCTGGCGCTGTAAGGCAGCAATTCTACCGCTGCACTGCTGTGCTGCCCTGAAAATGTGGAAATACTCAATAGGTCAGGTGGCATCGGTGCAGAGTTACAGATATAACGCTTCAAGTCGGGCATTTATCCTCAGAACTTGGAAAAATGGAACACTAAGCTGTTTGATAATCTTTGATTTCTATCTTTTCCATCATTCTGAATAAAGGTCAACACCTGAAAAGTTAACTTTGTTTCTCTACCAAAAGATGCCGTCTGTCCTGTTAAATATTTCTAGCATCCACTGTTTTTCTTTCATTGTCCTATTGAACTCCTGCCAGCAATTAAAAATAGGTAAACGTTAATTCTGTTACACAATGATATACAGTTTTTATATTTTCTGCAAAGATGTGAACAAATACATCTCATCATACATCAACTTTCCCAAACTTGTAACATTAGGACATCCAGCTCCAGGTTCAATCCAACCTCTAAACTAAAAATATAATTAATATCCAGCGACTTTTTCCCACGCAGAGTTGGCTGATTTCATTTCCTTCTTCATCTGCTCTAAAGCAGCTTCAAGCAATTTAAAGTTTAATTCAACCATAGTCAATATATTTTTGGCAGAAACATTTTCTGCAAGAGATTAGAAGAGCAGTTTTACACCCTGAGGAGCAACTCTACTTGCCAAAAATTAAACAGGCATGAATGATTAAAGAGGTAAAAAGGAAAATTAAAGTAAAGAACGTGATATTAGTCCATAGTAACCTCCAATGATCAGAAAAAGGTGTGAGCAGCTTCCATAGATTTTTTAATTCAGAAAATGAGTGCATCATTCAGTTAACTAAAGAGGTGAATGGTAGAAATCAGGGAATGGTACACCGATCAGCCTTGTGTCATTTGTTAGGTAATCATTAGAGTTGTTAAACAAGGCCAGAATGTATGAAGATAGACACAAAGTGGTGGAGTAACAGCGGATCAGGCAGCATCTCTGGAGAAAAGGGATGGGTGACGTTTCGGGTCAGGATCCTTCTTCAAACTGGTACTGGCCTGGTATGAACCAGCATCTGCAGTTCCTTCTAAACAGAATGTATGAACTGCTCAGAAAAGCCAGCATTTAGAAAAGATAATTCAGATCTGGCAACACTGATTTTTTTAAAGGAATTACAAAAACAGGCAGTATTTAACTGGACGCCCAGAAGACATTTACTAAAGCCTTTCATGCCACAATTTTATCTATGTCATAGGTCAGGGAATTAATTGACATGGTATCACCTGAATAGTTGGAGGAAACAGAGTGGGAATAATGGACAAGTATTCAAATTGAAGAGCTTGAGTGCAGTTGCTTTCCTTGAAAATATGTAATGGGGCTGCAACATTTCCCTGTATTTACATATGACTTAGATAAAAGCCACATACACAAATGTGCTGATAAAGCAGGATAAATTGCATTGTTTGTGTTGTGGATGAAGCGTAAAATTACAGAAAGATTTTAATGGATTAGGCAAATGGTCAAAACTGTGGAAAATGGATTTCAATGAAGATAAATGTAAGGTCATCAACTTTTGACCCAATACTGATGGCACAGAATACAATTTTAACATAGGTTGCAGCTTAGAATCAAAGAGGTGCAGGGATCTGTGATGTGTAGTCTTAAAACATTATGGTATACATACTGAAAACAGGTCAATACAATACTCATCTCTATATCTAGGGCATGAGATTAGAATTCAAGTAGGTAGATGTTCAAGCACAGATGTTATGATGTTACGGGAAACAATGTTAAATTGAGAGTCAATCCATTCATTGGGGCGGTTTGGAACTAGTGGCATGGTTCAAAATTAGGGGTTTCGGGAGAGAAGTTTGGAAAACAATGCCTCATGGAGGTCTGCAGCTCTCATCTATCAATGTCATAGAGTCATTGAATCATACAGCACAGAAAGAGACTCTTCACCCAACTCGTGCATGACAAACAAAATGCCCCAACTTAGCTAGTCCCATGTACCCATGTTTGGCCCAGATCTCACTAAACTGTTCCTGTCCTTGGACCTTTCCAATTTTCTTCAACTACCTGTTCTGTCTCAAAATGCCTTAACTACTTCCTCTGGCATCTCCTTCCATATACCCACCACCCTGGAAAGGTTGCCCCTCAGACTCCTATTAAATCTTTCCCCTCTCATCTTAGACCGATGTCTTCAGGTTCTTCATTCCTCTACTGGGGAAAAGATTGTGTGCATTCACCTTTCTTCCCCTCATGATTTTATACACCTCCATAAAATCACCCCTCACCCACCTGGTCTACAAGTCCGAGCCTGCCCAACAGTTCCGTCCCTTATATTCCAAACAACATCCCAGTAAATCTTCTCCGTCCTTTCCAATCAATGGGATCTTTCCTATTGCGGGTTGAACAAAACTGAATATGATACTCCAAGGGTGGCCTACCAATATCTTGTACAACTGTAACATAACATCCCAACATGTTTACTTAATTTCCTGACTGACGAAGGCCAATGTGTCAAAAACATTCTTCACCACCCTATATACCTGTGTCATTACTTTTAGGAACTATCTGCCTTTTCCTCTGGACCCCTCTGCTCTACAACACTTCCAAAGACCTACTATTCACTACAAAGGTCCTGTTCTGGTTTGATTTCTGAAAATGCACCAACTGAAGCTTGGTTAAACTTAAATTGAGAGATTCTCGTTAATCAAAGGGAGTGGTTCCTAAAGATGAAAGCAAGTGTCATACTTTCCATTTTACTCTTTTTCTCTACCCGTTCACTATTTCCCGAATCATCTCAGCCTAAGGCCACAAACTACAGGAATTCAGCAGAGTAGTGTCCCCACTTATAACCATGTTTAGTTGCTTGGTAAATTATCTTCCTTTCTTCAATGGGCCAAAAATGAAAAAGTTCACTGATGCTGCATAACGTTTATGTCAATTCATGATTCCTCGGAGGATGACCCAGCCCATGGCCAGATTTCATCATTTCATAGCCCATGTAGCATTTCCTGGACATCAAGCATAGGCTGATGAGTGACGATTACATTTCAGGCCACACAAAAGCCGGGCAAGAAAGAACCAAAGCACATATCATGACAACAACATAGCTCAGTTCCCCGCCGTGAACACCTCAGGAGGTACCAGTGACCAGTAACATGACTGACCCAGCCATATAAGCATTGTAGGTACAAGAGGAAATCAGAGACTGTGATAAGCAGCCCAATATGATCAGAAGTGACTTAGATATATGATGGAACACACTTCACTATTTTGGATGCATCCAGTGGCAGAGTGGCACAGTGGTAGAGTGATCAAACCAGAGACCCGGATTCGATCCTGCCTATGGGTGCTGTCTATGCGGAGTTTGTATGTTCTCTCTATGACCACATAGGTTTTCTCCAGGTGCTCCATATTCCTCCCACATTCCAAAGACGTGCAGATTTGTAGGTTAATAGGCTTCTGTAAATTGTCCCTCGTGTGTGGGATAGAACTAGTGTGCGGGTGTTTGGAGGTCGGTGCAATCCGATGGGCTGAAGGGCCTGTTTTGCTCTGCGTTTCTAAAAACTAAAACTGAAGTAAAACTCCAGCAACACCATTGAGGACAAGGCCAACATGTGGATCATCCCATTCACTGCCCCGTTTGACAGCTCATCACAAATGCAACTGGCCACCCTGGTTGAAGGTGACAATTACCACACATTACTTTGGAAATTCATGTGAAATAAATGAATACAAATATGATTGTATCTTTGACATTTGCTAATACACACAGGCATATAACAACCAAACCAATTGCCAGCTACATGACAGAACCCAGTTGGTTTTTCTTGGAGAGGCTTGAAAGGGCCACAGTGAATTTTAATTGAACTTGACAAGGGATTACGTGGTGGCTTGCATTGTCCTGATTGACTCCATGCAACTTAGTGTCCAAGTCTCCATGGAGAGGAACCACCAGCAATTGAGGACGAAGCACGCCTGCCATGGAACCAACCACACAGTCGGAAACTGGGTGTCAGATGACCAGTTCTGGAAGAAAAGCATGATTCTTGGCCGCTTCTAAAGAGCAAAAAGTAATTCTGAGTTCTGGCAAAGGCTGCAAGGACTTGTGAATCGTTCAACACAGGCACAGAAACACAGTGAGAATGATGTGGCCTTTTGTAGCTGAATCTACTTAAGCAACTTCTTCTCTACAGGGTTACATTTTTAACATTCTGTCAAGACCTGTTGAAGATATCCTAATTACAATGTACGTTCTATTTGATATCACTGGCCAATCGTGCCACAAAATTACATGACCGTATCACATGATAGTTATATTAGTTTAGTTTAGTGTAGATTAGGTTAATTTAGTTTAATTTAGTTTAGATTAGTTAATTTAATTTTCTTTAGTTTATAGATGCAGCATGGAAACAAGCCCTTCGGCCCACTGAAGGAGCTGGGGTTTGACTTCAGGAAGCAGTACATGCCCTATGATGCTGAAGTAGAAATGGTCGAGAACTTCAAGTTCCTATGTGTAAACATCAACATTTTATCTTAGTCCAACCACATTGATGCTACAGCCCAGAAAGCAGGATGGCACAGTGGTGCAACGGTAGAATTGCTGCCTTTCAACACCAGACACCTGCATTCGATTCTGACTATGGGTGCTGTCTGTACGGAGTTTGTTCATTCGCCCAGTGACCACATGGGTTTTCTCCTGATGTTCCAGTTGCCTCCCACATTCCAAAGCCATGCAGGTTTGTAGGTTCACAGTTGGGGGAGGGAGTTCCAGAGCCTGGGAGCTGCCCTGGAGAAGGCTCTGTCCCCAGGTTTGTAGGTTAATTGGCTTCTGTAAATTGATCCCAGTATGTAGGCTAGAACCAGTGTAATGGTGATTATTGGTCAGCATGGACTCGGAGAGCCAAAGGGCCTATATCCAAGCTGTATCTCTAAACCCAAACCTAAAAGCACACCAATGTCTCTACTTCTTCAGAAGGCTAAGACATGTCTCCAATGATTATTATCAATTTCTACAGATGCACCATTGAAAGTCAAGTCAAGCCAAGTCAAGTTTATTTGTCACATACACATATGAGATGTGCAGTGAAATGAAAGTGGCAATGCTCGCGGACTTTTGTGCAAAAAGACAAACAACCAAACAAACTATAAATACAATCATAACACACATATACCTTTACATAATAAATAATGGAAGGAAAAACGTTCAGTAGAGTTAGTCCCTGGTGAGATAGGCATTTACAGTCCGAATGGCCTCTGGGAAGAAACTCCTTCTCAACCTCTCCGTTCTCACCGCATGGCAACAGAGGCGTTTGCCTGACCGTAGCAGCTGGAACAGTCCGTTGCAGGGGTAGAAGGGGTCTCTCATGATATTGTTGGCTCTGGAGTTGCACCTCCTGATGTATAGTTCCTGCAGGGGGGGCAAGTGAAGTTCCCATAGTGCGTTCGGCCGAACGCACTACTCTCTGCAGAGCCTTCTTGTCCTTGGCAGAGCAATTCCCAAACCAGATGGTAATGTTCCCGGACAAAATGCTTTCCACCGCCGCTGCGCAGAAGCACTGGAGGATCCTCGGAGGCACTCTGAATTTCCTCAATTGCCTGAGGTGGTAAAGGCGCTGCCTTGCCTTACTCACGAGTGCTGAGGCGTGTGATGCCCATGTCATATCCTCGGAGATGTGGACTCCCAGATATTTAAAACAGTTCACCCTATCCACAGGATCCCCATTTATCCTCAATGGAGTGTACGTCCTCGGATGAAAGCATACTATCTAGATGCAACACACCTTGCATGGCAACTGTTCCGTTCAAGACCGCAAGAAATTGCAGGGAATTGTGAACTCTGCACAGTCCATCACACAAATGTATGTCTGGGTGGCATTCCAACAATGTTTCTCACTATGTCACACTAACGTGACAATAAAAAACAAAACCAATAAATGCTAATGTTTCATTCGTCCTCTACATCATCCAAAAGGCAAATTAAGTGGGATTTTGCAGAATCAGTTTCCTTTTCTTGCTAATTCCTGTTTAAAATTAATTGTGGTTTTTAAATGTATTATCTATCAGTCTTTCTGTACAACACATTCTTAATAAATTCTGAGTGATTTGATAATACCAAGAAATCGAGTTAGCACACAATGTTAACTTTAACCTGGCATTCTGCTAGCTTCAAATTAACATACAGGCTCAGAAATTCAATCGTTCCTAAAAACGTGGTCATGGTATCTTATTCAGCAGAGAAGGAGGACCACAGTGTTCATGTTAACTATCAAATGCTTAACTATACTAATCACATTCACAAATGCTTGGCCCATAGTCTACGCCTTGATAGCTGAATTGCTTTTCTAGATGCTTCTTCGTTGAGAGTACCCATTCCTACCATCATTTCAGGCAGTGGATTGCAGATTCCAAACACCCCCTGGACAAATAATCTCTTCCTCGGTCGTTCTAAACTTCTGACCTCTTACTCCATCACTATGCTATTTAGTTTTAGATACCTCTGTTATGGGGAAAGGTCCCCTACTAATACAGTATATTTTTCATGTCCCTCAAAATTCTGTGCACCTTTCAGTCCCCCCCACCCCCCCCCCCCCGTCCCCCCCCCCCCCCCCCCCACCCCGGTATCATCTATTCTATGGAAAACAAGAAGACTATTCAGTCTCTCCTGGTGTCCCAGGCAGCATCCAAGTGAATTTCCTCTGCATCCTGTGCAATGTCATCACATCTTTCTTAGACATGAGAATATGGCGACCTGAACTGTACCTACAGGGTAGTACTCCAGGAGGGACCTAAAGTAAAGTTGTGCCATAACCACCCTCCGCTTCTATTCTATGTCCTGGCTAAAGAAACTAAGGGTCCCTTCTCCATCAGCTTATCTAGCTGTGCTGCAGAGATCTATTGACTTGTACACATGGCCAATACTACAAAAGTTATTATAAAGAGCATTTCAATTGACAACATTGTTGGCAACATTTTATACTTCAGCCCCAATACAAAAAGAGAGCATTGGCAGATACGAATTGGGTCAAAAATCAGTTGAGATTCCCAACAAGATGGACCTCAAGCCTATCTCCAATGTCTGGCCTCATGAGAGCCCCCCGATCACACTGCCCGTAAGTGGATAGTGCAGAGTTCAAGCACTAATGGACCAACCCCACAGTATTTGCTGCTGGAAGCATAGGAGGAATGCAACTTAAAAGGAGGCTATTTGGCCCATTGTGTCTTTGACAATTAAAAAAAGCCACCCATTGTCTAATCTCACCTTCCATCTCCAGATCCATAGCCCTGCAGAAATGAAGTGTTGAAAGAGCCACTCACAAAAGGAATCAGCTGCCTCATTGAACTGAATCCCTCAGGTCAGACCTCCATATCACAAGCATTTAAAAAAGAGTCACATTATTGTCGATGTCATCATACTGCGACTACGGTACGTTATGTAGGACCCGACATGCCTTGTGTTAAAGCCCGATCTTTGCACGTTAAAATGTAACGGGGCAGGAGTGGGATCAGGCTGGGGTCAGATGATCCTGATATTTTAACATGCAGCCCTTGCCCACACATTGGGGGTGATTAAAAACAAGGCCATCATTTTTTGTTCCCTATCGAATTTAGTACTTAAATGGAAATCCTACGGAGGGTTTGTCCTCTGCCTGTTGAAGGCAAAGGATTGGCATTGGACCCATCAACTTCTCATTACTTGCTGGAAAATGGAGTCGCTGTAATTGGGGCAGGAAGCTTGATTATATAATATGAGTAACGGTAGAAGCAATAATTACTCAAATCTGCGAAGGTTGTTGAATGTTCGTACATGTTCTCTGTCAGCACTTTATGCAGAGAAATTAATGCACTGTTACTGTTTATTTTTCATGTATCAGGATGTCCTTTATTCACAATGGGAAGTGGAGAAATAAATCAGAAGTGCTGACAGAATTTTCTGTCACATTAGCAATGGAAAAATCACCAATACGGAGAGCGAAGGAGACTGCCATGGTGACTGGAAATTGGATAGAGTAATGGGAAGTGCATACCATGGTTATGGAGTCACAGAAAATATACAGCAGGGAAACAGGCCCTTCGGCCCAACTAGTCAAGGATAACCAAGGTTACAATTATCCTAATTTAATCCTTTTCATTCTCCTCACACACCCATCAAACCTGTGCAGAATCTACCACTCATCTGTATACTGGGTGAAACTTACAGTGGCCTATTAACTTAACAACCTGCACACAGTTTAGTTTAGTTTAGTTTAGTTTAGAGATACAGTGCGAAAACAGGCCCTTCGGCCCACAGAGTCCGCACCAACCAGCCATCTCCATACACCAGCACTATCCTACACACTAGGGACAGCTTACTATCTTTACCTAAGCCTATTAACCTACAAATCTGCACGCCTTTGGAGTGTGGGGAAAAACCCAGGGTTTCTGGCGCTGTAAGGCAGCACCTGCACCACTGCACCACCATGCCACCCTTCTGGGATATGGGAGGAAACTAGAGTATATTTTGACTTTCATAATCATAATCATCATAATCATAATAATACTTTATTAGCCAAGTATGTTTTGCAACATATGAGGAATTTAATTTCCTATACAATAACAAGCACCAGTACACACCAAATACATTTTAACATAAACATCCACCTCAATGACTCCTCCACATTCCTCACTGTGATGGAAGGCGAAAGAAAGTTCAATCTCAACCCTCCTTTGTTCTCCCGCGGTCGGGGACCGCGAGCCTTCCGTTGACAGGGCAATCTTGGCTCCGTTAGCCGGCGGCGTTTGGGCTCTCGTGTCGGGGCGATCAAGCTCCTGCATCGGGGGGGAAAATCTCAGCTCCTCCGCGCCGGGCGATCGGACCCCTGGTCGGGGCTAGTCTAAACCTTCCGCATCGTTGGAGCTTCCCGATATCAGTCTCAACCGGAGACTGTGAGCTCCTCGATGGTGAAATCCGAAGGCCGAGGATTGGAGCGTCGATCCCAGGCAATGGATCGGCTCCGATGTTAAGTCCACGTCCCCGCGGTGGGGCTCAAAGTCAGTTCCGAGCAAGGCTGCCAGCTCCATTATGTTAGGCCGCAGAGTGCTTGCTTTCTGTAACCAAACACCAATGGACAAGAAGGCTAACCAAGTATGCCTCAAAAAGGCCAAGACTCCAGCACTATGCTAAAGCAAGTATTACAGTTCCTTCCCAGCTACAGCTACTCGGGTTCAACCCTGACCTCAGATTCTATCTGTTTGGAGTTCACACATTCTCCACATGACTACCCCTGGTGTGTAGTGTAAGAGGTACAATCTGGATCAGTTGATGGGAATACCAGGCAAATAGGTTATAGAGAAAAGTAATGGAGGAATGAGATGTAATGCAGTAACTCTGAGAGCAAGCATAGACTTGATGGGATAGACTTCTTCTATGCCCTACAGAAAAGAAAAATCATTCTGATTGGAATTGCCACTAATGCTCCAAGCAAGCATTTGAAGAATTAGGGTCTCGACCTGCATACTCTGTTTTAGATGTCTAACATTCAACGAGGCTATTTGCAACATTGTCATCATGTTTGACCATTTGTTGAGCTATGGAACGCATATCCATGGCTCCATTATGTTCAACCTTGGCATCCCAGGGGTGCCTCCTGCAGCTGACCTAGAGGGCATTAAAGATAAGACCCCCCCCAACCCCCCCATTCTTCTTACTGGCCCTTTGTCCAGCGTTCAGCCGTTGCCACCCCCAAACAGCTGAAGATATCTGTACTCCTGTAATTGTCACCAGTTAAATCATCTACAGATGTAATCACTCCATCTTTGACAGCAGTTCATCCCACAGTCAACCCACTGCATCTGCCCTCTTTAACCACCTTTTCGGGCAGCAGTAAGACACCTAAGCTTGCTGTTGACTCACCCACCAGTGATGGCTGCCCATCCAGGACCTACCTGATCCTAATTGGTAAGATCTCTGCAGTGGCATGGTCTTGATTAACAAAATTAACAAAGATCAGGGCAAGGATGTTGAGAAATAACTTTATTCATTATTTTTCAAAGTATTTTCTTTATAAACAATTAAATAAATGTTGGAATGAATGGACTTGCAGTTCCTGTGACAAGTCTCACCTGGAGAAGGTACAGTTGTCACAAGCCCAGCATAGATGGTGTGGCAGAGTTCCACCCCAACAGCTACTGATGTGATTCAGCATTAATTATTTAATGCATCATACCACTATGAAGCACCTAAACATGTTTTTGTTCCATTTAACACATTATTTCAATGGATGTGCATAATGCTGTTAATTTTAACTTAATATCCTCCCTCATTTGGTCAACCATATATCAAGTGCTACATCCACCCCCAATTAATAAAATCAGTGATGTTCTCCCAAATAAACTCCTGAGTTAACAGCGTGACCAGTCTGAGAATAACTTTCATGTCCTCTAATCAGTTACTTGTAATAAAGTACCAAGTGCCACTGGCACCATATGCCCCGATAAATCCATTATCTCTACATCCCTTTAATAACTTCAGTTTTAGATTTTTAGATTTCTTTCCCAGCTTCTCTGTCCCATCATTTGCCTGCATCTAGACTAATTGTTGTTCCACACCCTACCATGCCATGAATTTTGGGCTGCACAGTGGCATAGCGGTAGAGTTATTGCCTTACAGTGCCAGAGACATGGGTTCGATCCTGACTATGGGTGCTGCCTGTATGGAGTTTGTACATTCTCCCTGTGATCGCGTGCGTCTTCTCCCATTGCTCCAGTTTTCTCCCACATTACAAAGATGTACAGTTTGTAGGACAGTTGGCTTTGGTAAAAATTGTAAAAGGTCCCTAGTGGGTAGGATAGTGTTATTGTACGGAGGGATCGCTGGTCGGTGCGGAGTCGGTGCGGAGTCGGTGCGGAGTCGGTGCGGAGTCGGTGGGCCGAAGGGCCTGTTCCGCACGGTATCTCTAAAGTCTAAAGTCTAAAGATTCAAAATCAATCTTTCAGGCATCCTCTCCCGCCCCAGTTTGCAAACTCATTCCTTCTTCCATTCCTGTCCTCTACTATCAAAATGCTCCTGTGGGTTTATTGCATCAGATTCAACCATAATAATAATAATAATGGATGGGATTTATATAGCGCCTTTCTAATACTCAAGGCGCTTTACAACGCATTATTCATTCACTCCTCAGTCACACTCGGTGGTGGTAAGCTACTTCTGTAGCCACAGCTGCCCTGGGGCAGACTGACGGAAGCGTGGCTGCCAATCTGCGCATACGGCCCCTCCGACCACCACCAATCAATCACTCACACACATTCACACACATTCACACACAGGCAAAGGTGGGTGAAGTGTCTTGCCCAAGGACACAACGACAGTATGCACTCTAAGCGGGATTCGAACCGGCTACCTTCCGGTTGCCAGCCGAACACTTAGCCCATTGTGCCATCTGTCGTATATAATAATCGATATAATAATATCACACTGCCTCTCCGTACTTGACCGTGGCATCTCCTCTAATCCTAAAGTTTCAACTGTGATTCTAAACCTCAGTGCAATCCATACTTCAAACAATAATAATTTAATAAATAAATAAAAATACAATAATAATTTGATTAATCAATAAGGTGAGGGTGTACCTGAGTTTACCTGGATTGGGGGAGCTCCAGTACTTTCAACACGTGGACCAGACTTTGGACTTTGGACTTTGGACTATGGACCTTTTCTTTTTCTTTGTAAACATCGCCAACATATGGTGACTGTGCATTTGTTTGTTGTGCGAAAGATTTTCACTATGCTGTGCATACGTGACAATAAAGAACCATTGAATCTGAATCAAAAGTTTAACTCAGTATTCTGCAAAGAAATTTGTTGGTGTTTTTGTAATATATTTGGAAAAGTGTCTTTCTATCCTCAATTTACCGATAAAGCATGAATGCCTGGTTCTTCGTCAGCTATGTTTAACATAAAACAAAGCAAATTCCTCTCAGAAACTTTCTGAACAAGACAATTGAAGCATTATAATGATGAGTTTCACATAGGGCATCTGGCTATTGTCAAATACTTTCAGAGAAGGCATTCGTTTACAAGCTGGATAATCATTCTTTAGCTGGAAGGAATATTCACTTTGAAATGTTCTTTTACTGTCCATAAACTAGGTCCACATATGTTTAATGTTGTCATTTGTGTCACACAGACACAGAGACGACACTCAAAAAAATGTATATAAAAATAGCCCTAAGATACACGAGACAGAGAATGAAAAATAATAAGGGAAATAAATCTGTCGAGTCTCAATACTTAACAGAATAAAGGAGTGTCAAGTACAATGCCAAACCATGCTTGCCATATGCTCTACAATGCTACTGATACAAAACACGCTGAACTTGAAAAGACATATTTTGATCAGAATGAAACGTGCATTGTGCAGATAGAAATGATGAATTTTAGACCTTAAAAGGGTAGACAAACTGAAAGTGTTAAGGAACAGGTAAGTAAGTAAGTATTTTTTATTTATATAGCACTTTAAAATCAAATCACGTTGAAGTCAAAGTGCTTTACAGAGAAGAAATCAGATTACCATACATCCATATAAAATAAAAAAAATAAAAAAGACACAACACACTATAGAATTTAACATGAACGACCCCCCCCCCCCCCCCCCCCCCCCCCACAGCAGAATCAACACTTTCCACTGTGAGGGAAGGCACTAAAAAGTCCAGTCCTCCTCCTTTTAGTTCACCCGAGGTCGGGGCCTATTTGAGGCCTCCGCAGTCGCCGCAACGGCGGCCCGATTACATAGGCCCTCTCGTCGGACGATGGAGTTCCGGCATCGGGAGAACACTCTTCAGTGGCACTCTTCACTCTTCAGGTAGAATGTTCCTTGCTTGTCAAAAGTGGATGTTATATGTTTATATCTGTGGCATGAAGTATTGAAGTCGCTTTCTGCTCACAGGCCTCTTGCAGACTTCCCCTTCCCATTCTGACCTTTCTGGCCTGGGCTCCTCCATTGTCAGAGTGAGACCAAAAATTGGTAGAACTGCACCTCATATTATTCTTGGGCATCTTACAACCCAGAGTAATGAATTTTGATTTCTCTAAATAACTCTTGCATTCCATCTCTCTCCAACCCTCCCCCGCCCTAGTCGTCGTACTAGTTTTACTGTCATCCTGTTGAGTTCCACATTATTACCTATCCCACAGCCAACAATAGACCTTTGTGGGCTCCACAATTCCTTGATTATCATTGCATTTTGCATATGTTCCAATCATTTATCCTAAATACGGTCTATATCTCTCGTTCCCCTTTCTCCTGACACTCAGTCGGAAGAAGGGTCTCGACCCAAAACATTATCTATTCCTTTTCTCCAGAGATGTCGCGTGACCCGCTGAGTTACTCCAGCTTTTGTGTTTGTCTTTGGTTTAAACCAACATCTGCAGTTCATTCCTGCAACAGAAAAGAAAAAAACTGTGTAAAAACAAAATATTATATAAAAATATGTAATTACAATCAAGTCCATGGTAGTACAAGAGGTGGTCCTTATACCATTGTCGGGGTGGGATTTGGGATGTGCAGTTCGGTTCCAGAACTGGTAGTTGTAGGAAAGTAGCTCTTCTGAATATGGTGATGTGGGACTTCAGACTTCTGTACCTAACAGCAGCAGCAAGAAGAAGGCATGGCCTGGACAGTGACAATCCTTGATGATAGATACCATCTCTTCTCCTCCAGATTGTTCATTTGTGGCCTGAGCCATCTCACAACTTTAAACTATTCTCGAAGATAGATACAAAATGCTGGAGTAACTCAGCGGGACAGGCAGCCTCTCTGGAGAGAAGGAATGGGTGACATTTCAGGTCGAGACCCTTCTTCAGGCTGATTCTGATTTGAACTATTCTCCATGTATGTAGACAAAAATGCTGGAGAAACTCAGCGGGTGAGGCAGCATCTATGGAGCGAAGGATATCCTTCGCTCCATAGATGCTGCCTCACCCGCTGAGTTTCTCCAGCATTTTTGTCTACCTTCGATTCTCCAGCATCTGCAGATCCTTCTTAAACATATTCTCCATGTATATTCGCTCCTGTGCTTTATGCAGGTGAAAACTAATGAAAAAGTAAAACCTTTCATGTTAATTCATGTTAGCAACACCAGTTTCTTATGAACATGGAATGTTAATAATGATAAATTTATTAAAGTTTCCAAATGTTACTTTGGAAATATATTACTAATACTAAACTTATTACATTTCTCTGACAATAAATACAATTTGTAACTGTTCGTAAAGATGCTGAACTTTCAATGCAAAGCATCACAGTCTTAAGGTAATGTTGTTCCAGGAATTTCTGACGCACTGGTTAAAAATTCTTGCATATTAAGACCAGACCATTTCAGGGATGTTTAAAATGGTGGCAGATGGTCATCATCTTTTTCATAATAATGAACTTTTATGGAAGTTTCAAACATGTGATTTAGATTTAGGTTTTTCCAAGGAAGCAAAGCTCTTTATATGGTCACCAGGTCTCTTTCCTTGTTCATTGTTCCCCTCTCGCCCGTTTCAACTCAGCTGAAGGAAAGTTAATGATACTTCCTTGTCGGTAATTTTCTCAGCCTCCCAAAGCACAGCAGGATTAGGAGAAAGGAAGTAGTAAATTCAGCGTAGAGTTTGATCTCATTCTCTAGGTATTCTGTCAGGTTTGAAGTGGTGAGGTGCTAAACCCTCATCTTGGAATTCATATTGAAGGTAGAACAGCAAAGCAAGTCAGTATTTGATGTAGACTAGAAACAAAATTGAGTCTGCCTGCCTTTGAACGTAGGAGGGACAAAGGAACAAGAATTGCGAATCCATCAAATAGCGAATTACTGTAAATATGATGAATTACATGGGAAAAAAACATTTACTCTATGGGATATGCCATTTCCTTAGCATCCTAGTGGAAAGGAAGAAGGTATTTTCAACAAAGTTCCAACTTTTCTTGACGTAATTAAGATAATAACTTATGTCTTCGTCGGTTTCCCGAGTAAAAGGCTTCTGGGAGTGTAGCTCAATTGTATGGCTGAATTATACAATGTGTCAGTGACAGCTTAATTAGAAATAAAGATATTTGATGCAGAAATCTTAAATCGTCTATCTGAAATAGGAAATTTGTAGAAGTTAATCTGTGTAAAGCATTAGCCTTCAGGTCAGTATTGGAAGTGTATTGGTTTATTATTGTCCCACGTACTGAGATACAGTGAAAGATTTTGCCTACTATCCAGTCAAATCATGCTGGTGTACATGAGAACAATCAACCTTACACAAGCACAAGAGGCAATGCAAAGTTAAAAATACCAGATTGCAGCATATAGTGTTACAGCATTACTGCATTACATTTACCGAAAATGGGTATATAAAACAGTCAATGTCTGCATTAAGGTAGAATTATCGTAAGTGAAGTAAATTTTCATTTATCTTAATGGGAGATTTGTCAGATTAAAAATTAACTAATAGAAATGCATGTAGTCATGAATAAATTGTGTATTAACTCTTATAGTCATAATAATAATATAGTCATATAGGCCCTTCAGCCCACGCTGGCCATCAAGCACCATTCATATTCAAACTACATTAATCCCATTTTATAATTCCCACATTCCCATCTATTCCCTACCAGATTCCACCAGTCACATAACCCGCAGTTGCAATTAACTCTACTAACCATGGTGGAAACCGGGGCATTCAGAGGAAATACATGCGGCCACAGGGAAAACATGCAACTTCCACACAGACAGCACCGGAGGTCAGGGCTAAACCAGGGTCACTGGAGATGTGAGGCGGCAGCTCTACTGACTGCCCATTCCCCCAACGCAAACCATTCACCCAACACAATATTCCACCATTCATCCATAGCCCCTAACTGCGCAAGCACGGTTCATTTCCCATCATCCCCGAGCACTCCCTCCCCCTTCTCTTCATGTGTGGGAGAGGAGGAGGGGAGGGGGGGAGGGAGGTGTGGTGTGTGGTGGGGGGAGGGGGGGTGTGGGAGGGACTGTATGGCGGGGGGTGTGGCAGGGAGGAGGTGTGTATGTGGGCAGGAGGGATGTGGGAGGGGGAGGAGGGATGTGTGGGGGAGGGTGTGTGTGTTGGAAGGGGGTGTGTGTGTGGGCAGGGGGGTGTGGGGGGGAGGGGGTGTGGGCGGAGGGTTGTGGGGGGGAGGGGTATGTAGGCAGGAGAAGGGATGTGTGGGGGGTGGGGGCGGGAGGGCTGGGGGTGGAGGGATGTGAGGACAGGGGTGTTTGTGGGAGCGGGGGGTTGTGGGGGTGATGGGGGGTTGTGGGAGCGGGGGGGGGTTGTGGGAGGAGGGGGGTTTGGGCGGGGGAAGGTGGGGGTGTGTTGTGGGGGAAAGGGGGTATGGGCGGGGGGGAGTTGTGGGGGGAGAGAGGTGTGTGGGCAGGGGTCAGTGAGCTCAGAGAAAAGACGGGGAAGCGCCATGGAGGAGAGGGGGGTATCACAGGGAAGGGGGGAGGAGCCAGCGAGCGGGACCAGGGGGGTAGTGGCTGGAATTGGCGGTGCGATGGGGACTCACAGCGGGCGCTGGTCGCTGTTCGTTATCCTCCGCCGGGATCAGAGTCTCCGCTTTCCGTTTGGCGATATCGGTGACATCTCCGACTCCTGGCTGGGCTGGGTCTTCGACTACGGGCTGGGCTGGGCTGGGTCTCTGACGCTGGGCTGCTTGATGCTGGGCTGGGTCTCGGACGCTGGGCTGCTGGACGCTGGGCTGCTTGACGCTGGGCTGCTTGACGCTGGGCTGCTGGACGCTGGGCTGCTTGGGGCTGGGCTGCTTGGGGCTGAGCTGCTTGGGGCTGGGCTGCTTGGGGCTGGGCTGCTTGGGGCTGGGCTGCTTGAGGCTGGGCTGCTTGATGCTGGGCTACTTGGGGCTGGGCTGCTTGGGGCTGGGCTGCATGGGGCTGGGCTGCTTGGAGCTGGGCTGCTTGGGGCTGGGCTGCTTGGAGCTGGGCTGCTTGGGGCTGGGCTGCTTGGGGCTGGGCTGCTTGGAGCTGGGCTGCTTGGGACTGGGCTGCTTCGGGTCCCTCACGAAAATTGTGTCTTGTTGCAAACCTCCGCCGGCAATCCTCAGCTCCATTAAAGACGCGATGGCGCAGGAAGGGGCGGACCGTCCCGTGACAGGGGAAGAGACTAATCCGCGCAGCGCTGAATGGCAGGAGAAGAGATCGATCTGCGCACGCGCGGTTTTTAAGATTTTTTAAACCTCGCTATCTTTTACGACATTCAACTGATCAGAACGAAACGGTGCAATCGCAGCATAGGAGAACGGTGAGTGAACTTCCGAAAAATCGTAGCGCTATCACGAGCCGTTTTGGCGCAAATAGAAAGACCGCACAAACCGGAAGATGACAAGATCAGAGTTTTAGCTATGTATAGATAGATAGAAGATATAGATAGATAGATAATAATAATGGAGAGAATTTGTGTGACATTGTCATTCTATACAATTAATCGTTCATGATCCATTGAGTAACTCCAACACTTTGTGTCTATCTTTGGTGTAAACCAGCATCTGCAGTTCTTTGTTTCTAGACCTGTTCAAGTGTGATAACAGCAGAAAAGAAGCTGTTTGTGAATCTGGGCATACGTGATTTTAAGCTTTTGTATTCTCTGCTGGATGGGAGTGGAGAAGAGGGATTGACCAACGTGAGAATGGGCCTTGATTATGTCCGCTCAGTCCGCAATAACCTACCTGAACTCCCGGTGGCTCAGCACTTCAACTCCCCCTCCCATTCCCAATCCGACCTCTCTGCCCTGGGTCTCCTCCATTGCCAGAGTGAGCAACACCGGAAATTGGAGGAACAGCACCTCATTTTCACACAGAGAGTGGTGAATCTCTGGAACTCTCTGCCACAGAAGGTAGTTGAGGCCAGTTCATTGGCTATATTTAAGAGGGAGTTAGATGTGGCCCTTGTGGCTAAGGAGATCAGAGGGTATGGAGAGAAGGCAGGTACGGGATACTGAGTTGGATGATCAGCCATGATCATATTGAATGGCGGTGCAGGCTCGAAGGGCCGAATGGCCTACTCCTGCACCTAATTTCTATGTTTCTATATTCCGCCTGGGTTGCTTGCGTCCGGATGGCATGAACATTGAATTCTCCCAATTTTGCTAGCCCTTGCTGTCTCCTCCCCTTCCTTAACCTCGAGCTGTCTCCTCCCATCTCCCCGCCCTCGGGCTCCTCCTCCTCCCTTTTTCCTTCCTTCTCCCCTCCCACCCCCCATCAGTCTGAAGAAGGGTTTCGGCCCGAAACGTCGCCTATTTCCTTCGCTCCATAGATGCTGCTGCACCCGCTGAGTTTCTCCAGCATTTTTGTGTACCTTGATTATGTTGGTTGCTTTCCCGATGCAGCATAAAGTATAGACAGAGGAGATGGGCTGCAGGCTGGTTTTTTGAGATGCACTGTGCTGCATTTATAACACTCTGTAATTTCTCACAGCCTTGGGCAGGGTAGTTGTCATAACCAACTGTGGTGCATCTGCACATGATGCTTTTTTTTCTATGGTGCTTCTTCAGAAATAAGTAGAAATCATTGGAGATATGCCAGACTTCTATTTATTTCGTTTAGTTTAGTTTAGTTTAGAGATATAGTGTGGAAACAGGCCCTTCGGCCCCAGTCCACGACGTCCAACGATCAACCGTACACTAGTTCTATGTGTTTTATTGTCTATATCCCAGATAGGACAATGAAATTCTTGCTTGCTGCAGCACAACAGAATATTTAAACATGGTACAAAATGGGAGAAGAAAAAAAAGTTCAGTGTGTGTATGCACATGCACACGTTAGGGACAAGATTTAAAGAAACAAAGGGTGGTGGGTGTATGGAACAAGCTGCAGGAGGAGGTAGTTGAGGAAGGGACTATCGCAATGTTTAAGTAACATTTAGACAGGTACATGGATAGGACAGGTTTAGAGGAATATGGGCCAAATGCAGGCAGGCATGGGACGAGTGTAGATGTGACATGTCAGTCGGTGTGGGTAAGTTGGGCCGAAGGGCCTGTTTCCACGCTGTATGACTCCATGACTATAATTTTATAACTCAAAATATCTAGTTTCACTAGTTACAGTAGACTATAAATTGTGTTGTGTGTTGAATCAAATTTAGGACTACCACATTGCAACAATGCAGATTTGCATCCGAAGTTAGAGATGGTTATGAAGAACTGCCAATAAAGAGTTTAAGCTCCAGAGCCACAAGAAACTAGATGCTCGTTAAAATGTAAAAAACAAACTTTTAGAGCAACTCAGCGGATCCTGATTTAAATTTATATGACGTATTGAAAATAGACACAAAATGCTGAAGTAACTTCGCGGGACAGGCAGCATCCCTGGAGAGAAATAATGGGTGACGTTTCGGGTCGACACCGATGTCAGGGGAGTGGGCGGGACGGAGATAGAATGTAGTCGGAGACAGTAAGACTGGTGGGAGAACTGGGAAGGGGGAGGGGATGAAGAGAGAGGGAAAGCAAGGGCTATTTGAAGTTAGAGAAGTCAATGTTCATACCGCTGGGGTGTAAGCTACCCAAACAAAACATGCTGTTCCTCCAATTTGCGCTGGGCCTCACTCTGACAAATGAGGAGGTCCGGGACAGAAAGGTCAGATTGGGAATGGGAGGGGGAGTTGTGGGGAGATGGGTGTGTGGGCGGGGGGTTTGTGGGGGGGGTTGTGAGGGGAGGGGTGTGTGGGAGGGGGGTATGTGTGGCCAGAGGTGTTGTGGGGGGGGTGAGGGGTGTGTGGGGGGGTATGTGTGGGCAAGGGGGGTTTGGGGGAGAGGAGTGTGTGGGTGGGGGTGAGTGTTGTAGAAGGTTGTCTGTGGGCAGGGGGAGGGTTGTGAGTGGTGTGTGGAAGGGAGGGGTGTGTGAGAGGGAGGGGTTGTGGGGGGGGGTTGGGTGTGGGGTGGAAGGGTGTGTGGGGGGGTTGAGGTGTGGGGGGGAGGGTTGTGTGGGCAGGGGGGAGAGAGCTCAGAGAAAAGGCGGGGGAAGAGCCATGGGGGAGTGTGAGGTATTACAGGGGAGGGGGGAAGGAGCCAGAGGGGAAGGGGTTGGGGGTGCGATGGGAACTCACATCGGGCACTGGTCACTTCGCTGGCCGCTTCGCTGATCGTTCTCCTCCACACGGCTCGAGGACTCATCAGCACGGCTTGTGGACTCAGCCCCGCCTCCAGCGATTTATACTCCTCACCCCGCCCGGTGATTAACAGCAGGTGCCGGAAGGGGCATTACCTTCTTGGTGACTGACAGGCGAGAAGACCAATCAACTGATCTCATGATTTTTTAAACCTTCATAACTTTTGTAATCTTCCACCGATCTGAACAAAACGTGGAGCGCTTGGAGCAGAGGAGAACGGTGAGTAAAGAGGCAGAAAAATCCTAGCGATATAGGGTACCATTTTTGGGCAAATTTTTTTTAAAAGCAAACCGGAAGAGGACAAGATGTGTTTTAGTTATAGATAGATAGATGTTGGTCAATAGTATGTCTCATGTGATGGAGACGGTGAGATCCAGTACTTGTATTGAAAACCTTATTTAAGACTGATTGTGAATTGATTCCATATATTCAGTTGCATTCAAGAAACTCCTATGCAAACATATTCTATGCAAATATTGTTCTATTGTATAATCGTACATGAAAAAAAGTGTTCTGGCCTCAATTATAGTGTCAACTTTTCACCACAGCATTTTAGCAGTTTGCTAGATCTTATGGCTATTAGTCTGGTGAAAATCTGACAGTATAAATTTCCACATATCTTTGTTCTTGGAATCTGTCAGGAATTCCTGTTTATTTTACCATTTAGCAACCAGACTGAACATATTTAGTCCATCTCAACTCTAAAGATGAGATGGCTGTGCACAAGTGCTCAAATAAAGTACATTTAAAAAAGCAGTATTATTCGGAAAGGTGAAAAACCTTATCATTTTGTATGTTATACCAAACACAACAATGAGAGGGGAAAGTGATCCTTGCATTTAATTTCCTTCCTTCTCAAAATTGTCTTCAGAATACAGTCAAAACAAGTAACAAATTGCCCAAAGATAAGCTGACAAAATCATTTTCATCAACTAGTAACCACAACTTTGGCTCATTATCAGAAAGATAATCGCAAAGGTTCCCTGCGTTTCAGACAGAACCATCGGGCACTCACCCAGACATTTCTTTGGATGTTGGCTGTAAAATACTGTTTGATCGTCAAGCATCCTGGACTATGATTATTATTGCAGTAGTAATTTTCATTTATATGGCATTGTTAAAAGAACATAAAAATGTTGCACTCTGCTTCACAGGAGCATTATCAATCAAACAATTAAAGGAGGCATTGGGAAGGATATATAAATCATCTTCTGGGATATCAACATCATTGGGAAGGTGAGAATTTATTGCACGTCCCTAATTGTGCCAAATAAGCCTTTAGGAGGCACAGTGGCGCAGCGGTAGAGTTGCTGCCTTACAGCGCCACAGACCCGAGTTTAATCCTGACTAGGGGTGCTGACTGAACGGGATTTGTACATTTTTCCCATGACCTTGTGGGTTTTCTCTGGGTGCTCCGATTTCCTCCAACACTCCAAAGACTTACAGGTTTGTAGATTAAATGGCTTCGGTAAAAACTGTCCCTAGTGTTAATGGTAGTGTATGGGGATCGTTGGTCGACGCGGACTTAGTGGGCCAAAAGCCCTGTTTCTAAACTAAACTAAATTAAGTGTGGTGATTTAGGCAAGGGAATTCCACAGATTAAGGTCTTGGATGTCGAACCTATCCTCATTAATGTTGGAGCCATTTAATTACAAGAATAATAAAGAAGCCGGAATTGGTGGTACATTTATATGCTGGAAGACCTAAAGGCTGTCGGAAATTACAGTGATATGAATAGACAAAACACCAAAGGGTTTATAAACTTGAAAAATAATTAAAAGGGGTACACAAGCTGTAGACTGGTAAACATTAGTAGGAAGCTGTAATTCACCAGTTCCTTCCCATATCCATCACATGCACCAAATGCATAACCATGTACCAAAATGATGCAGTGGCATTAATTGCATTATTTAAAGGAACATTATTATAGAGAGAGATCAAGAATAGGCATCATCCTATAGTCGGTAGTACTCAATTATTAAACAGTAAAGCTCACAATGTTATTTTCTGTTTTTATTAAATGAGTAAATTACAGCTCATGTATTACAAATTCAGATTTAGGCTGAACCTTGTCCAAGCAAGCTTTCTAACATTGCACAGCTGGGGGCAGTATTGTCAAATTAAGCAAAAAGTGTCTGTTTTGTTTAATCTATCATACTCATCCATAATTAAGAACCCTGTAATTTTCATTGTTGATGGATTGAAAATAACATGGTTCATGATTCTCTGTTGCACCAGCTTACATCACATCTCCCTAATAGGTAGAAGAATCCTTCTCCAGGAATATCGCAATTGCTTCAAGAGGATTTTGCAGAAAGCTCCCCAAAAATATTTTTGGACATTTTACACCGAGCCAAGTTATCTTCTATCTCATCAATGGTCGAGGTTGTTAAAAGCCAACTTTCCATATTCAACCTTTCTCCTAAAAGAATTTCAAACAACCAGTCACACTCAGAAGCCAGAAACAGCCTTTATTTGTGAATTAATTCTTACCCCTCTGATGTTAGAAGCTACATTTTGGATAAACTTGAACATACGTTTCAAATGCATTTATTCAATGTTGTAAAAGCATTGTTGAATTATGTTGCTTCTCATAGGTGTGAAGTTGTAAGATTTCAATTATTATGAACTTGCACAATCTAAGCAATTAGATTGTGCAGTATTTGTCTCGCCACAGTCCCATTATGTAGGGTGGAGCATGCCAGTAAATTATGACAATCCTCTGTCGAAAAATGTTTGGAACCTTAATCCTGGAAAAGAGAAAATGGTAATAAGTGCAGCAATTACAGGAGTTTAGCTTAGTTTAGTTTAGAGATACAGGACGGACACAGGCCCTTTGGCCCACTGAGTCTGCGCCAACGAGCAATGCCCGCACACTAACACTAGTAGCTGTAGCTAATTAACCTACAAATCGGTACGTCTTTGGAGAGTGGAAGGAAACTGGAGAAAATCCATGCAGGTCAAGGAGAGAACATACAAACAGCACCCATAGTCAGCACCCAAGTCTCTGGTGCTGTTAGGCAGCGACTCTACCGCTGTGCCACCGTGCCACCCTAGAGAGTGTAGAAAGTCATCGTGAAGAACGATTTGCTAAAAGGAATTCGCATTTTCTAGCAATCAAAGGGCATAGTGACTTTGCATCACATGCATCCTTGCTTCTGATTCAATCCTGCAAGATATCATCTTGTATGCAATTGTGTTCAATTGGCAATCAACATATTTCATATTAACATAGAAACATAGAAACATAGGTGCAGGAGTAGGCCATTCGGCCCTTCGAGCCTGCACCGCCATTCAATATGATCATGGCTGATCATCCAACTCAGTATCCCGTACCTGCCTTCTCTCCATACCCCCTGATCCCTTTAGCCACAAGGGCCACATCTAACTCCCTCTTAAATATAGCCAATGAACTGGCCTCAACTACCTTCTGTGGCAGAGAGTTCCAGAGATTCACCACTCTCTGTGTGAAAAATGTTTTTCTCATCTCGGTCCTAAAGGATTTCCACTCTATCCTTAAGCTGTGACCCTTTGTCCTGGACTTCCCCAACATTGGGAACAATCTTCCTGCATCTCGCCTGTCCAACCCCTTAAGAATTTTGTAAGTTTCTATAAGATCCCCCCTCAATCTCCTAAATTCTAGCGAGTACAAGCCGAGTCCATCCAGTCTTTCCTCATATGAAAGTCCTGACATCCCAGGAATCAGTCTGGTGAACCTTCACTGCACTCCCTCTATGGCAAGAATGTCCTTCCTCAGATTTGGAGACCAAAACTGTACGCAATACTCCAGGTGTGGTCTCACCAAGACCCTGTACAACTGCAGTAGAACCTCCCTGCTCCTATACTCAAATCCTTTTGCTATGAATGCTAACATACCAATCGCTTTCTTCACTGCCTGCTGCACCTGCATGCCTACTTTCAATGACTTCCATGACACCCAGGTCTCGTTGCATCTCCCCTTTTCCTAATCGGCCACCATTTAGATAATAGTCTACTTTCCTGTTTTTGCCACCAAAGTGGATAACCTCACATTTATCCACATTATACTGCATCTTCCATGCATTAGCCCACTCACCCAGCCTATCCAAGTCACCTTGCAGCCTCCTAGCATCCTCCTCACAGCTAACACTGCCCCCCAGCTTAGTGTCATCCGCAAACTTGGAGATGTTGCATTCAATTCCCTCGTCCAAATCATTAATATATATTGTAAATAGCTGGGGTCCCAGCACTGAGCCTTGCAGTACCCCACTAGTCACTGCCTGCCATTCTGAAAAGGACCCGTTTACTCCTTTTATTGACACAGTATTGACACAGAAACTGCAGATGCTGGTTTACAAACAAAGACACAAAGTGCTGGAGTAACTTAGTGGGTCAGACAGCATCTCTGGAGAATGTCGATAGGTGATGTTTTGGGTCAGGACTCTTCATAATAGTGGGGGGGGGGGGGGGGGACAAAGCAGGCAGAGAGGCCAGACAAAGCCTGGCAAGTAATAGATGGATACTGGTAAGGAGGGGAAACGCGGTAAGCTCGTGAAGACTCGTGAAGATTTTTCAACATGTTGAAAAATGTCCACGAGAGCCCCGAGTACCTACAAGCGGATATTACCGTAATTCTCCGAGTTCAAATCAGGGGAAACTCGGGAGAACTCTTGAATTAGCTCGTACAGTGGGACAGGCACTTTAGGTTGTAAGCTACCCAAGCAGAATATATTGGGCTGCTGTTCCTTCTCTGGCAATGAATGAGGTCCAGGACAGAAGGGTCAGTGTGGAAATGGGAAGGGTAGTTAAAATGGTTAGCAACCAGGAGATCCAGCAGGTCTTGATGGACCGAGCACAAGTGTTTGGTATAACAGTCGCCTAGAGTAGGTTTCATCTCACTGATGTAAAGGAGGCTTACTGGAATGCCGAATACAGTAGATGAGGTCATCTAACGATCCACATCTAAGCTAGCCAAATTTCCCCATGTTGGAATATATCCCTCGAAGCCTTTCCTGTCCATGTATCTGTCAAAGTGTTTTTTAAAAGTTGTTCTTGTACTTGTCTCAACTACTTCCTCTGGCAGCTCGTTCCATATACCCATCCCACCATCTGTGTGAAAAAGTTGCCCTCAGATTCCTATTAAATCTTTCCCCTCTCACCTTAATAAAATGCGCGGAATAAAGTTAGCTAGAGTTGAGTTGAGTTTAGTTTAGTTGAGTTTATTGTCACGTGTACCGAGGTACAGTGAAAAGCTTTTGTTGCGTGCTAATCAGTCAGTGGAAAGACAATACATGATTATATTCAAGCCATCCACAGTATATACATGATGAAGTGATACATGACAAAGGGAATAAGGTGAATAACTTTCAGTACAAGATAAAGTCTGATCAAAGATAGTTTGAGGGTCTCCAATGAGGCAGATAGTAGCTCAGGACTGCTCTCTAGCTGTTGGTAGGATGGTTCGGTTGCCTGATAACAGCTGGGAAGAAACTGTCCCTGAATCTAGAGTAGGATTTGTGTGTAAGTTGGTGCTTAATGGTTGTTGTAGACTGGTAGGTTGAAGAACCTAGTTCTGTGCTGTATTCCTCTAACTAGGTATGTTGCAAAACTTACCTTCAGCGGCGCTGCAGTTCTGTCACTGCCCGTGTGCGCGACTTTGGAGCCTTTGAGAGGAGGGCGGGTTTAAAACGCCGTTTTCTCTAGGCTATTGAAATCGAGGTTGTTCAGCCTGCTTAGTTGCTGACGAAAAATCGTTGCGACATTCGTTCGCTGCAGTTATTTTTAAACTTAATTGGATCATTTAATTGCTATAGTAAATTAAAAATCATCCTCTAAAGCCGCGAACGCCGACAACGGGATGGATCTCACGTAGGGGACAAGGCAAGGTAGGCTGTTTATTTTTACATTAAAAAGTGCTTCTTAAGATCCCTTTATTCAAATTTTTAAGTTGCGAGAAGGTGACTTGGGGGCCCATCTGAACCGGCAGTGCTTTTCATGCCGACATGGGCTTCAAAATCACTGCAACCGCAACATTCCAAACCATCGCGTTCCAGAAAAACCCACTCGCAAGCTGATTTAAATGGCCATTAATTTACAGCAATTAACCACTACATTCCTTCCATTTGGCCTATAAATTAATGACAATAATTTAAAAATCATGTTTTATTGTGAATTCTTATGTGAATGTTCTTTGGACACTTAGGCTATTTAAAAATGTTAATCTTTTCTTAAGAAATGGATAGATGTTTAGATCTAGTAATTGAATTTTGGAATTAGCTACAATTGGGTAACTAACTAATTATATGCTTTAATTTCAGGCCATCCAAGTAAGATTGTTTAATATTTGTTTCAGAATGCTTCAATCTATAATCATCTGAACATTTCCTTCAGTTCTCTTAATTTTTAATAAAGTTATGGCCATTTGACTGTCCTTGATCACAACTTTTGTGTTAAGTCAATGGAAAAGCGATAGGGAACAAGATGCTAATTTCCGAGTATGAAAATGGCCATAACTTTTTTAATACTGAAGATATGAAAGTGAATTAGGTGTCAAATTAAACTTCTTTTTATGCTTTATAGGATGGGATAAATTGCAGACGATTTTTAAAATCTCAAAATTTTGTAACGTTGCTACTCTAACACTGTAACTTATAAAAGTTATTTTAAATTAGAAACCACATATGAATTTTAGTAGTGATGACACTCAGAGTTTGGTTCATTAGTTTGGATATGTTCGTCCACTATAAGTTTCCGTATTACCTCCTACAGTGGTTTCAATTGAACCTTACCAATTTAGACACTCCAACCACAGCAAGACGTTTGCGTATTGCATGCAATTGCCAAAATTGCCTGCAGTAAATATATGCAACCGCATTTAATATCCAGAAGTTGAGCCAAACGTGCAAACAATGTATGTAGACCATTCAGACGATGCAGCCCTGGATAAGATTGGCCAGGTTCTCTGCACAGCACGTATCTCACCACACGTTTAGTCTATAGAGGCTTTCAGTTTCCTGCCACTCACCATCCCTCTCTCACTTGAACACTATTTCATTCTTTCTTGGGACTGCTGAAGTGTGCTTCATCTGAAACATTAACTGGAGTCACAGATGGTGCAAAGTTGAGCAAAACATCATGTACTGGAGGAACTCAATGGTTCAGGCAGCATCTGAGGAAGGAAATAGACAGGCAATGTTTCTATGATCTGAAATGTTAACTTATTAACTGTTCCTCCTTCCACGGATGTTGCCTGACCTGCTGGATGTTCCCTGCATTTTCTGTTTCCGTTAGAAATTTTAGCGCACGCTTTGTAGACTCTGCACAACTCTTGGGCCACTTTATTTTTAGAGTTACCCGAGTTCATCGTGAAATACAAATGATAAAAAGATTCACAACATATTTAGATCCACCAAGTTTCCATTAAAAGATGTAACAGAAAAAAGTAAAGTTGAATGCTAAATATATCCGTAAGGATATTCAAAGCAGAGAATCACGAGTTCCTTAAAATACATCATGGTCCCCAGAAGCATGTTTTAAATATTGCACTTTATATTTATTCATACGGATGCTCCCCAACTTACATAAGGGTTACGTCCCTGTTAGGTAAGTCGGAAAAAGAAGTGCTACTGTGCACGCATAAACTTACTAAGCGACACGGAGATCACGTGGGAGCTCCAACGTGTTGACCACGTGGTAGCTCCGACGCAGAGCATCAGTGGGCTTGAAACATTGCTTACATAAGTTCAAGTTTACGTAAGTCGCCTATTGCTTAAGTCGGGGGGTGCCTGTATTTTAGAGACCACTCCTTGATTGCAACTCTATTGAAATGAGTGTCAAATATTTGGAGGGAAGGAGTTAACAAACCTTCTCTCCAGCTTTACATTCACTGACAGCCTGTTATATGATTTCTCAAAAACAGCTCTCCCAATGTCATCGCTACTTCTAAAATTCATTTTAAATTAGTAACCAAATATAAGTTTTATAACAACGTGGGTCAGTGAAAGCTGTGCTTTCATTAGGAGTTCCAAATGTAGGTCAGTAACACATCTCATGCTCTAGAGAAAGACGCTTTGAACATTTCGTCTGTTACGGGATCAGTTTCATTTGATTTGCCTGATTTGTCTGGATAGCATAATTGCTGGAGTCTAACTGACTTTTAAAAGATCCAGCATTTAATCAGCAGGTTATGCAGGCTACCCAGTCTAGACTGATTTGAAGGCACTGAAACTACGCTGAGTTTTTACCATTTGTGTTCAACAAAGTGATTAGTTTAAATAGCATATTTGGATGAAAGCAGAAACTGATTTTTCAAAGCTTTTGATTTTGTGTCAGCCATTGAAAATTAAGAGAGGGACTTAAGCACTCAAGACAGGGATAAAGTACAGATTGTATCATAATTTTCCAAGTAAAGCCACTATAAAAATAATTTTGTCCTCTCTGATTGATGTTTGATGTAATTTATATACATAACAAATTAATACAACATTTTAAAAGCGCCTCAACAATGAAAATACTTCCAAAGATTGTTGATAATTTTTTTGCTGTTATGACTCCCTGAGTCTTTCATGAGTTCCTCTAATCATTAGATAAACAGCACAAAACAAGAGAATTTCAATTTGACTCCATGGTTTCTGCACCAAATTAGCGGATGAAACGATCTAAATTGCTGAAGCACTCCAGGATTAGATAAGGAAAATGGACTTGTGTTCCTGTTCTTAACTATTAGGCAACCACCCCTGCTACAAATACATGAGGGTTGGAACATGTACCAACCGGGACCATAGTATTGAAGAATGATAATGCACAGAAGTCAACTCTGCCTGTGTTATATGCTATAACTGAAGGAGGTTTGTGAGTACTTTCACCTCCGATCCCACAAATAGTTTTCCTCGTGATAATTGCGCTTCATCACAAGTTACAATGTAATCTCCCTTCACCACCCTATCAATTGCATCAGATCTTCTCTCCCCCTAGCTGAATAGATTAGGGATATCTAATGAGATAAAAAAAGACTGCAGATGTTGGAAATCTGAAATAAAATCAGAAAACGCTGGAAACATCAGCTGCATCTGTTGTAAGAGAAAAAGACTTAAACGTCAGGCCAAGCATTTTCAACCTGAACTGTTAACTCTCGTAGAAGCATGGAACTGCGGATGCTGGTTTACAAAAAAGGAGGCAAAATGCTGGAGTAACTCAGCGGGACAGCAAGTATCATACCGTGAAGACAATCTGAAGAAGGGTTCCAACCCGAAACGTCACCAACCCATGTTCTCCAGAGATGCTGCCAGTACTTTTCTGTTAACTGTTAACAGTAATGTTTCTGGTAACTCTTGTGTATCTTTCCCCAGATGTTGCTTAGTGTTTCAGCAGTTTCTGTTTTCAATGGCCATATTTTTAAGGTTGACGTTGTGGCTCAACGGATGGTTAAGATGTCAAAGATTGGAAAGAAGTTGCGGAGAGAAATTTGTTTTTGTTCTCTAGCATTAAACAAGTCCTAGAGTATCACCTGTAATCAACTCCACACCCTGACATTTGCCCATTGAAAATGAATGAATGAATGAATGACTGAATGAATGAATGAATGAATGAATGAATGAATGAATGAATGAATAGGTTTATTGGCCAAGCATTCACATACAAGGAATTTGCCTTGGTGCTCTGCCCGCAAGTGACAACATGACATACAGTGACAGTTAGGAATGACACATAAAACATTAAACATTAATAATAAAACATTGATTAAACATGAGAATTAAATAAAATACCAGAGCAAAAGGAGGCTATAGATTTTTGGTTATTGAGTAGAGCTACTACTCGTGGAAAAAGCTGTTTTTATGTCTGGCTGTGGCAGCTTTGACAGTCCGGAGTCGCCTTCCAGAGAGAGGTGATTCAAAGAGTTTGTGGTCAGAGTGAGAGGGGTCAGAGATGATCTTACCTGCTCGCTTCTTGGCCCTTGCAGTGTACAGTTCGTCAATGGAGGGAAGGTTGCAGCCAATAACCGTCTCAGCTGATCGGACAATAATGGAATCAAATGCATGGAGGTGAATAGAATCGTCACATGTCATTAGCATTGATGTTCAAAGATCAATTTGTCCCTCTATAATCTTAAGAAGGAATTTGGTATTATTTATATACTTTCAATGGACTTTGAAACTCAAAAAGTGTACCGTTGAATTGCATCTCATAAATCTGACTTTCAAGTCTAGACCTTTACAATACAATACAATACAATACAATTTATTTGTCATTTGAACCCCTTGAGGTTCAAACGAAATGTTGTTTCTGCAGTCATACACACAAAAAAGAACCAAGACACAACACAATTGACACAAACATCCATCACAGCGCATCTCCTCCTCGCTGTGATGGAAGGCAAAGACTTATCTCTCCCCTGCACTTCCCATTCCCCTCCCGATGTCAGAGTCAAAGTCAAAGCCCCCGGCGGGCGATGGTAATTGTCCCGCTGCCATTTACGCCGCGCCGGGTGATGCAAGGCCACGCTCCGGGTCTTGTTGTTGGAGCCCCCGGCGGGCGCTAGCAAAGTCCCGCAGCCATTCCAAGCCACGCGGGGCGGTGATGTAAGGCCCCGCTCCAGGTACTCTTCAACCCCGCAACTCAGGCGGGTGAAGTCGCCGTTGCGGAAGCCCCGAAAAGCGGTCTCCCAGCAGGGACCCGCGGGCTCCCGGTGTTCCTGTCTGCCAGACCTGCGGTAAGCCTCGAAATCCCCGGGGTCGGGTTGCAGCAGCGCGCCACCACCGCTCCTCCCGCTCCGAACTCGGCCAGCTCCGCGATGGTGAGTAGGTCCGCAGGCTCCGCGACTGGAGCCCCAGGTCGTTCCTGCTGGAGGCCGCTCCACGGTGCTAGACCCCAACGACAACGGAGACCCGACAGAGAAAAGGTCGGGTTCTCCGTGCAGGGGATAGATTTTTTAAAGTTTCCCCCGCCCCCTACACACATACCCACACACATACACAAAAAAAATTAATAAAAACTACATTCAAACGAGACAAAAAATAATAAAAAGACAGACGGACTGCAGAGGCCGCTGCGACGTGAGTCGCGCCGCCCACCGGATTTTAAGGACATGTAAAGAACCATTGTCTGAAAATGTATTGACTGTGGCTGGCATTAAAAGCACTGTATAGTAGAGATAGTACTATTTTGTTTGCACATTTGAAAAGTATGCATGCTTGCAAAGTTTGCGCCTGTGTTTCCTCAAGATGCTTCGGCTTAAGAGGACTCATGTCAGCTCAAGACTTAGAAAAACTTGTGCATGCCTTTATTACTAGTAGGCTAGATTATTGTAACGGTCTCCTTGCAGGTCTTCCGAAAAAAACTGTCAGGCAGCTGCAGCTTGTTCAGAACGCTGTTGCTAGAGTTCTAACAAAGACCAAAAAATTTGAACACATTACACCAATTCTTAAATCCTTACATTGGCTCCCTGTATGTCAGAGAATTGATTTCAAACTCCTGCTGCTCACCTATAAATCACTACATGGTTTAGGGCCAAAGTATATCACTGACATGCTTCCACTATATAAGCCTTCTAGACCGCTAAGATCTTCTGAGACCAATCTGTTAGTGATTCCCAGAGTAAATACAAAACATGGGAAAGCAGGATTTAGTTACTATGCAACAAATAGCTGGAATAAACTTCCTGAAGATTTAAGACTTGCCTCAACTTTGACCACTTTTAAAACAAAACTGAAAACTTTTATGTTTACTTTAGCTTTCAGCTAAATCTTAACTACATTGCACTTTTAACTTTTGCACTTTTTATAATGCATTTTTAATTTTGCTTTATTTTCTTTTAATTCTTCTATTTTATTTCATTTTATTATTTCATTTTATTGTATGACATGTTTTTATGTGAAGCACTTTGAGTCTGCCTCGTGTATGAAATGTGTTATATAAATAAAGTTGCCTTGCCTTGCCTTGCCTTGCCTTGCCTTGCCTTCCTCCCACGTCCCAAAGACGCGTGTGTTTTTAGGTTAATTGACCTCTGTACATTGCCCCTAGTTATGTAAGGAGTGTGGGCCTCACATAACTAACTTAACAAACAGTGTGCGCTGAAGGGCCCGTCCTTGTGCTGTACTGTTCTATGTTTTATGTTTTATGAGTGGATGAGAAACTGGAATGGGGTGGGAGATTGCAACCTTCATGTGGTCCACCCTGTTTCGACAAATGCAATCAACCTGGCGTGCACAAACAGAAGATCAAACAGAACAAGTTGTCTTCCAACTTTAGGCTGTGCATGCCATAAGCAAGAAGAAGAAGAAACTGGAATAACAGAGAACTGGTGTGAGTGGGTGATTGATGGTCAGTGTGAACTCAGTGGGCCGAAGGGTCTGTTTCCACGCTGTATATCGAAACTAAACAATAAGCACATTGTACTTTGCCTCCTAAGCTGCATTGACTTCAGAGAGATGAGAGGCATTAATTACAATTATACTTCTCTGCAAATTAGACTATCGAATCGATTTCAGGAACAGATAGTTAATTGAAATGATTTTTATAAAGTGATACATGTCAGAAATTATTACTAATTTGCACCAAAAATAAGTGTGAAGTATTTGTACCCAATGATGCACGTTCAATTATTAATGGTTAGTTAATAGTTTTCTCTAACAGCAGGAAAATCTGTGAGTTCTCAAAACATTAATTCTTGTTCAGGAATTTGGGGAGATCATTCAGTTAATTGATCTTATTTGTCATCCACATTCTCTTTTTGAAATCACTCTTTCTCTTTTTATGCAATGAACAAACAAGTAAATTAATGACAAAGGCTGGAATCTAATGTCCAAAAGTGAAACAATTACCGAGATCATTACGGAAATTAGGCATGAAAGATTATGCCCGATTACCTTCCTAATGAAACCACAAGAAATACTAACTCAGCTCAAGAGGTCAAGGTATCATGCTATGGACCATCGGAAATATCAGGTAATTTAACATCTCACCCTACTAAGGAATCAGGCATAGGTTTCCATATAACCACAATTAAAATTAGCAACATCCATTGGCAAAATCTACTGAGAAGTGGACACATTTCTTTTCCCGACCTTCCAAAAAGTAAGCAGATCAGAGAACTTGAGTCAATGAACTACATCTTAGAAAATCAACAAACAAATGAAACAGATGTGGTGGCACAGAGGTGGAATTGTTGCCTTACAACGCCGGAGACCTAGGTTCGATCGTGACTACGGATGCTGTCTGTTCGGAGTTTGTATGTTCTCCCTTTGATCTGCTTGGGTTTTCTCCGGATGCTCCGGTTTCCTCCCACACTCCAAAGATATACAGGTTTGTAGGTTAATTGCAGTATCATCAAGGACCCACACCATCCTGGCCACACACTCATCTCCCCGCTACCTTCAGGTAGAAGGTACAGGAGCCTGAAGACTGCAACAACCAGGTTTAGGAATAGCTACTTCCCCACAGCCATCAGGCTATTAAACTTGGCTCGGACAAAACTCTGAACATTAATAGCCCATTATCTGTTTATTTGCACTTTATCAGTTTATTTATTCATGTGTGTGTATATTTATATAATGGTATATGGACACACTGATCTGTTCTGTAGTTATGCCTACTATGTTCTGTTGTACTGAAGCAAAGCAAGAATTTAATTGTCCTATTAGGGACACATGACAATAAACTCTCTTGAATCTTGAATCTTCATTGGCTTGGTTAAAATGTCCCCCGTGAGTGTAGAATAGTGTTAGTGTGTAGGGATCACTGGTCGGCAAGGACACAGTGGGCTGAAGGGCCTGATTCCGTGCTGTATCTCTGAACTAAACTAAACTGAGGACACAAAGTGTTGGAGTAATTCAGCAGTTCAGGCGGCATTTCTGGAGAAAAAGCATGGGTGACGTTTCAGGTGGGAACCCTTCTTCAGACCCGAAACATCACCCATTCCTTTTCTCCAGAGATATTGCCTGACCCACTGAGTTACTCCAACACTTTGTGTCTATCTTCAGTATCAACCAGCATCTCCAGTTACTTCCAACACAAACAAATGAAACATCTATAAATTCCAATTAAAAACACAGATATCTTCACTCCCTGGTCATTTGCTGACACCAGTTCAAGAATGATAATTGAAGAAGATTTCTAATTTAATTTACAAGCTACTCGTGCAGCAAAGGCCAACATTGCATGTGTTCAATGAAAATCTCCATTAAAGGAGGCAATGAACGAACCCCTCCTTTCAGCTCCTGGTTATCCATTTCTTATTGGTAATATTTCTATCAAACTCACTGGATAGGTTTCCATCTTTGCCCTCATGGTGGTAATAGAGTGGACCATCCGCACCTGATTTCAATTCCATTGAAAACAATGGGAGGGCAGTCCTTTAGGCTAGATGACAGTTCAGGCTGTTATTTAGCCCATTATCCCATTTCCAGAAGTGCCAATGCAATTTTAAGACAGACCTACTTCCTACCAACTTTAAAATCTCGTCTGCACATTGTATTTCATATTCTACCAATGTAGAGTCAGGAAACAGCACATGGATAAAAAACAAGTTACATTTCGAGTCTTCCCCCCCCCCCCCCCCCCCCCCCACCCTACTACAATCAGTCTGAAGAAGTGTCCCAACCCACAACCTCGCCTATCCATGTTCTCCAGAGATGCTGCCTGACCGCTGAGTCATTCCAGCACTTTGAGTCTTTTTTTTCTAGAACCAGCATCTGCAGTTCCTTGTGTCTGCATTTCAACTACCACCTTGGATACGGACAGGGAAGGACAACGTTACGTCATTCTGTTTTTATAATATCTTTCTTTTAACTCTTAAGTACTCTGCACCAGGATCCATGCCTGAAGAAGACTGCAATTGTTATATTATTCTGGTTTAAAACGAAAAGGAAGAATTTTGTCTTGAGGTTCTCCACATTTTAGTTTTCTTTTTAAAATATCTACCGATAAATGTTTTAAGATTGGGAAGAATGTGAAAATATATGAACGAGAAGTAGTGCTTTCAGAAACTGAAAATGCCTGTGCCTGAAAAGGTTAAGATAGTGACACAGATGATATTTTGGTAGCTTTGGGCTACAGAGGTATCATGAATGTGAACCTCAGCTATGTGTGCACTGTGTTATTTATACACATGGGAGAAATGAGCAACATTTGACTTTTAAACCATAACTAATTAATCCGTGGACTGAAATGTCACTGTTACATTCCTTTATTGCGACTTTATCCATTTAAAGGCAGCCTGCCATTTGTACATTAAATTTTCAGTTCATGCAGCTCACACCAATTGTACCCTGTCATCGTGGCCTCTCTGTGAAGAGGTAACAGAATATGGGCCAAATAGAATATCTAAATTTCAAAAATCTGATTACCAGCATGAAACTCCAGTGAGAGACTAACTTTTCTCCCCCCCGTAACATTCACAGTCAGGCATTCAAAAAAAAAGTTGAGTCCTTATGACTGCAGTGCAATGAGTTTGGAAGTTCATATATCACTGTTTAGATTCCTTCCACACACATTATTTATCCATGAACAGTCTTCAGATCCCATCTGAATGTCAATAATTTCACACATTTGCTGACCATAAATAAAACACACTGGTAGCTTTCAGGTTGCCAACAATATACGTGATGGAAACCTGCTCAATGTAATCACACAGTTCCTCTGGCAACAGATCCATATGAAAAGAAAGCATGAGGCTTGACAACTTTAACCGTCTACAGTTAGCGAATCAAACCAGATTGATGATTTTTATCTAATTTCAATTAAGAATCTTCATCAGTCAGATTTACCAGGGTACAATGAAATTCCTGGTTCACAAGAAACTCATAGAGTAAACAATAAATACAATAACTATGACAATAAGTGCAACAAAACAGAAGAATGGTGCAAAGATTGCAGAGCAACCTGAATTAGTAATTAAAAATATTAAAGTGTCTCAATGGTTCAATGGTGCGAAGTCACATGTGCGAAGTGCAAACGCACAGTAAAATTATTTTGTTACAAACAGTCCAGTAGAGTGTTGCCATACTATCCCCGATTAGCAATTGTACAGAAATAGTCTACTGAGCCCACCTGCAAGAGGCGCCATGTTGTGGCGCTGTATTCCAAGTCCAGTTCATGTTCCAGTTATTATGAGTGGTGCCCGTTTTAGGCAAGCCCCAGGCTGCCACAGGCCAGCCATGGTCATCCAGCAGCCAAAGTCCCCCCTCACCTGTCCAGCTTTGTGCCCCAGCATGGTCATCCAGCAGCCGAACTTGAAGGCGTGGTACACCAGACCCAGGTACCCTCTCCTCTGCTACTGGCCTCACCCGTCACATCGGTTATTGTGGGCGACTCCAATCTCTGGTCTTCGGGGGACAAGCAGCTGTGGCTTGGTGGGCTCCAGGTGGGCTCCACTTCCAGGCCTGCCAGGTCCCAGCCCTCGGTCCGCTGGGTCCTCCAAGCATGGGCCGGCTCGGCGGCTACCCCCTGCAGGCCACGGTCCACCTGGTCTTGTGTTCGTCCGTGATCGGCTGGGCCTTACAGTCTGTCGCTGTCCATCAAGCCTTGCTTTCCATTGTGGTCCACCACCTCGTGGCTTCCCCTGTAGGCAATAACAAAATAACTGGATGAGGCAGAGGTAAGAGTAAGAGTACATGGCAACACCTCTGGGAAGAGAGTATAAAAGAGGTAGTTGGTTCAGGATCTGATAGCTATGGGAAAGAAGCTGTTGTTGTCTGGATTTGCAGGCCTACAAGCTTCTTTATCTTCTCCCAAAAGGGAATGGCGAAGGTGATAGGCATCCTTGACCGTGCTTCTAGCCTTCCTGTGGCACTGCGCGGTGAAGATGACGTGTATGGAAGGAAGTACCTTGTGGATGGACTGGGATGTGGTCACCACTCTCTGCAGCTTCAGGCAGTCAAGAGCAGAGCAGATGTCATGCCAGGGCTGAGATACATCCTGTCAAAATACCTTCCATTGCACATCTGTAGACGTTCAAGGGAATCCTCACACATACCAAATGCCCTCAGACATCTTACATAGAAACATAGAAACATAGAAAATAGGTGCAGGAGGAGGTCATTCGGCCCTTCGAGCCAGCACCACCATTCATTGTGATCATGGCTGATCGTCCCCTATCAATAACCCGTGCCTGCCTTCTCCCCATATCCCTTGACTCCATTAGCCCCTAGAGCTTGCTTGATCATTGCATCAGTGTGAAGGGGCTGGGTTTGGTTTGATATGGATACCAAGGAACTTGAAGCTGTTGACCACTTTTATAGCAGCTGCATTGATGACCTGTGCTTCCTTAAATCAACAACCAACTTTGTGGCGGCACAGTGGCGCAGTGCTAGAGCTGCTGCCTTACAGGGCCAGAGACCCGGGTTCGATCCTGACAACTGGTGCTGTCTGCATGGAGTTTGTACATTCTTCCTGTGACCTGCGTGGGTTTCTCTGGGTGCTCCGGCTTCCTCCCACACTCCAAAGACTTACAGGTTTGCAGGTTAACTGGCTTTGGTAAAAATTGTAAACTGTCATAGTGTGTCGGATAGTGCTAGTGTATGAGGGTGATCGCTGGTCAGTGCGGATTCAGTGGGCCGAAGGGCCTGTTTCCACGCCATATCTCTAAAGTCTAAAGCATCATGGAAGGAAATGGACAGATGATGTTTCACGTTGGGACACTTCCTCTGTTTAACACAATGCCATATTACACTAATCCACTCCGCCTGCGTGTGATCTATAACCCGACATTCCTTGCAGATTTATGTGCCGATCTGAAAGCCCCAAATACCATCTACGTTAATCACCACCCATGGTGGCACATTCCAGGCACCTACCACCCTCTGTGGAAAAAACCTGCCCCACACATCTTCTTTAAACCTTTCCACTCTGTCCTTATGGTTATGCCTACTAATATTTGACAGTTCCACCCTGGGGGAAAGTGTTCTGACTGTCTGCTCTATCAGTGCCTCTCATAATTTTGCAAACTTCTATCAGGTCTCTTTTCAGCCTCCAACGCTCCAGAGAAAACAAAATGTGTCTTACTCTCCTTTAAGCTTTTGCACCCTCTCCAAAGCCTCCACATACTTCCTGCAATGGAGCAACCAAACCTACACACAATACTCTGAATGTGGCCCAACCAAGATCTTCGAAAGTTGCAACATGACTTCCTAACTGTTATAATGCCCTGACTGATTAAGGGAAACATACAATACACCTTCATTATCACTCTGCCTACTTGTTTTGCTACTTTCTCTGACCTGTGGACTTGGACTCCAAGATCCCTCCATACATCAGTTTTGTTCAGGGTCCTGTCATTAAATGTCTACGGTTCCCTTACATTTCACCTCCCAAAGTACAACACCTCACACTTGCTCTGATTAAACTCTGTCTGCCATTTCTTTGCCCATATCTGTAACTGATCTCCAAGAATATAAACTTATTTGTGATGTTCTCAAATACAAATATTCTGCCAACATAACATACGTTCACATATATAGCTAAGGTAGACAAAAATGCTGGAGAAACTTAACGGGTGCGGCAGCATCTATGGAGCGAAAGAAATAGGCAACATTTCGGCCCGAAACTTTGCCTATTTCCTTCGCTCCATAAATGCTGCTGCACCCGCTGAGTTTCTCCAGCATTTTTGTCTACCTTCGATTTTCCAGCATCTGCAGTTCCTTCTTGAACACATATATAGCTAAGTCATTGGGTCAGGTATCAAAGGGATACACATCCATTGAACTGTACCTCAGCAAGAAAGCCTTGAGGAGAGAAAAATTGGCAAAGGAATCCTGCTGCTGGAAAGATGTTATCACTCACTACTCAGGCTGAGGCTATGGACCCCTTGACATCCAAAAATTCATTGCCTCTGGCATACCACTTGAAAGGAAAGATGAAAATATCACTGGAAGATAGTCAAGGCTCAAATTTGTCCATTGTTAATTATGTGAAACTTCCTAAATTGTTGATAGTAGCTAAAAGTCCTCCAGATTTCACACTAGAGTAGCAAACAATGAAAGGTGTTTGCACATTGCCTAATAGCAAGGGCAACATAAGGATAGATCAAAGGATGAACACCAATGTATACAAATCATGGGACTGTCAGAAAATAGATAATGAAGTGTATATCACAATTGAAAAGAGAATGGATAAAGTTGAATTAGAGTAGTAGAAATTCACTGTGGAATTTATTGCCACAGACAGCGGCGAAGGCCAAATCTTTGGGTGTTTTTAAAGCGGAGATTGATAGGTTCTTGATAGTGTCAAAGGTTAAGGAGAGAAGGCAGGAGATTCGGGTTGAGAGGGAAAGGCAGCGATGATCGTATGGTGGAGCTGACTCAATGGGCTGAATGGTCAAACTCTGCTCCTATGTCTTATGGACATGAACTAATGAAATCTGTTATTCTTTCACACACATGCCTGGGCCTCCTCCGTAGTGTGCTCGAGATCATGGACATAGGTGGAAACCTACAAATACAACCTCTCTATTTTGTTCTGTCCATAATCAAAGCAATCACATTAGTGTGATGCGTACATGATTATTGTGGAGAATGTTTATAGTTTAATATGTCTAACAAAAAATACCATAGAACTATTATGGCTAAAGCCATTTATTATTACACTTAAACATGATTTAATGAATCACAATAGTCATAACCTTGATATTTCTTGATTTAATGAACACAAAGCTATGAGCTGCATCACTGCTTGAATGTCACTACACATTAAATCCATTACAATTACTCCATATAACCTCTCGAGATTGCTATTTGCATCAAACCTATAATCAAGTTTCACAGTGGCATAACAATATTATAAAAGGTAATGCTGATTCGGAGAAAGGCGCAGTTCCTTGCCAGAGGATCACTCCTTTACCTCACCCTAAATAAACCTATAGGCAGGTACCACTGGCAACTTGCTCTAGTGAACTAGCTGCAGTTAACTCCGTTCTTCGTAAATTACATTGACAATACAGAAAGTCTCGTACAAACCATTGTCTTATAATTATTTTCATCCTTTCTCCTCCTCGGGGGTATTGGCTCTGGTTGGGCATAGTTCTATGGTTACCATAATGTACCTCCAAAGCGCTCATACATCTATTAGACTAGATAGGGGGCATCTGTATTTCATCCAATATAGGAGGCTATTTAACTCCTCGTGACCGTTCTGCATTCAATTAGCTCATCAAGACAGTTCCCCCAACAACCTTTTTTTTATGAAATCTCAGCTGGATTACTCTTCAACCTTGTAAATTCAGGGGAATACAAATCAAGTTTATGCATGCAGTCCTTATACATCTCAGCTGAAATCTGTTGATTTTACTTTTTTCTCTTCCAAGTTCAGTACATAATACCTGATGTCCACTATCCAACACTAACAGACTGCTACAAATAGAATGTAACCAAGATTCTGCACTGTTACATCCTCAGTATTGTAATCAAAACCATTTAGCCTTTCTTGGTTAATTTTAATGAGTGCAAACTTTTAACCATTTATACAAATGGAACGTTAAATCCTTCTGTTCCTCCACATCACCTAGTCTCTCATCATAAAGGATGTTCTTTTTTTTTCATAGAATGAGGCCATCCACAGTAACATAGTTTCTGCTTTCACTCTGCAAAAGGTGGTGTTTATATCAGATAATTAATTCATAGTAATGAGATTGGGAATGTTTGCCTTTTTGTCCCCCTTACTACTTCCATGGAAAGTGGAATCAATCATGGCATTACCCAAGATCGTCTAATTCATGGCAAACAGTTCTCCAAGGGCGAGATTATGCTTTTAGTTTAGTGATGCAGCATGGAAGCAGGCCCTCAGCCCACCAAACCAGCTCTGACCAGCGATCGCCGCACACTAGCAACATCCTACACACACACTAGGAACAATTTACAATATTACCAAGCCAATTACCTGTACATCTTTGGAGTGTGGGAGGAAACCAGAGATCCCGGAGAAAACCCACGCACGTCACGGGGAGAACGTACAAACTTCGTACAGACAGCACCCGTAGTCAGGATGGAATGCAGGTCTCTGGCGCTGTAAAGCAGCAACTCTACCGCTGCGCCTCCGAGCCGCCCAATTGCTCTGCAATATATTTAATGGCCAATGCAACGGAACAGTCCTGGAAGAATCTCTGCAAATGCAGATGACATTGCAAGTTTGCAGATGGCATTTAAAGTTTGCAGATGACACTGGGTGGTATTGTAGATAGTTAAGATGGTTGTCAACATTGCAGCAGGATCTTGATCAGGCAGGTGGGCAGGTGGGCGAAGGAATGGTTGATGGAATTTAATGCAGAGAAATGCGATGTGATGCATTTTAGGAAGTCTAGAAAAGGCACGACCTACACAGTGAATGTCAGGTCTCTGGGGTGTGCTGTGGAGCAGAGGGTGCAGGTACCTGGTTTCTTGAACGTGGCGTAACAGTTAGATAGCATAGTCAAGAAGGCTTTCAGCACATTGGCCTTCATCAGTCAGAGTATTGAGCATAGAAGTTATGATGTTATGTTGCAGATAAGCAAGACTTTAGTGAGGTCATATTTGCAGTATTCAGTTTTGGTCAAATTATTATAGGAAAGATGTTGTTAAGCTGGAGATGGATGCAGAAAAGATGAACAAGGATGTTGCCAAGACTCGAGGGCCTGAGCTATAGGGAGAGGTTGAGCAGGCTGGGTCTCTATTCCTTGGAGTGCAGGAGGATGAGGGGCGATCTTATAGATGTGTACAAAATCATCAGAGGATTAAATACGCTAAATGCACAGAGTCCTTCACCCAGAGTAGGGGAATCAAGAACCAGAGGACATGGGTTTAAAGTGAGGGGGGAATGATCTAATAGAAACCTGAGGGTCAACATTTTTACACAAAGGGTGGTATGTATATGGAACGAACTGCCAGTGGAGGTAGTTGTGACAGGTGCTATCAGAACATTTAAAAACAATTTGGACAGGTACGTGGATAGGATAGGATAGTATGACTCTCTGACTCTATGAGAATCTAAAGGAACAATTCTTGAGTGTATTTACTTACTGAGTACTGTTACTCAATCCCTCACCCCCAAAACAAGTGAATTTTGATGTGGAGAGGATGTTTCCAGTAGCCGGAGAGTCTAGGACCAGAGGGCACAGCGTCAAAATAAAAAGGACGTATCTTTAGAATACAGATGAAGAGGAATTTCTAGCCAGAGGGTGGTGAATTTGTGGAATTCATTGCCACAGACAGCTGTGGATGCAAGTCATTGGGTATTTTTAAAATGGAGATTGATGGGTTCTTGATGAGTAAAGGCGTCAAAGGTTATAGAGAGAAGAGAGGAGAATGGGGTTGAGATGGAAACATGCCCTTTGGCCCAACTTGCCCACACCGACCAACTTGTCCCATCTACACTAGTCCCATCAGCCTGCTTTTGGCCCACATCCCTCTAAACCCATCCTTTCCATGTACCTGTCCAATCTCTTAAACGTTGTGATGGTAATCAGCCATGATTGAATAATGTAGTAGACCTGATGGGCCAAATGGTCTGATTCTACTGCTATGTCTTAGCAGTGGTGAATCTCTGGAAATCTCTGCCACAGAAGGTAGTAGAGGCCAGTTCATTGGCTATATTTAAGAGGGAGTTAGATGTGGCCCTTGTGGCTAAAGGGATCAGGGGGTATGGAGAGAAGGCAGGTACAGGATATTGAGTTGGATGATCAGCCATGAGCATATTGAATGGCGGTGCAGGCTCGAAGGGCCGAATGGCCTACTCCTGCACCTATTTTCTATGTTCCTATGTCTTATGATCTTATGATTGTATAAAGTTAGGGCAAAGGTTGAGTATACCAATCCAACACATCAAAGAAGTGATGATCAATCAGCTGTATGATAATATCCAGTTCTCTTGGGTGGGAGAGCTTTCTTTCCCATTGACATGGTTGTGTGATTACTTGGGATGTCACATTGAGAAACTGTGTGTGACAATACAATTTTTACATGGAAGAAACACTCGGAGAATGTCTATTCCTTGTGAAGCTATAATATTCATTAATCAGTTAAATTAAACAAGAAAAATGACACCATATCCAGCGCCGCAGTCATTTTCTTGGAATGGAATCACAAGCCAACAGATTGAGCTTCAGATAATCTAAAACATCTCTGCTCGATCTGAGGAAGAAATAAAAGACTGGTGTAAATAAAGACTTCATCTGAAGCAGATGTGAGCCACAGCACGGCTTTCACTCCACAAGTCTGATTTTTTTTTCTCCCCCCCGATTATTGTAGAGCAGTGGTAACACCAGCCAAGAAGTTGCTCAGCTTTATTTTATCTGACTGCTGAGGCAGCAGAAAGATTAGCAAGGCAAAAAAAAAACAAATTCTTGTTTCAAAACATTGACTGCCTGAGGCAAAAATTTGTAGAGACAAGGAAAACCACTAGCCAAAGTTAACAAATATGGATGCTCAAAGTTAGCCTGGCCAGATCTGTGAGGTTTAGACTGCATTATGCATGTGACTATCTAAAATCCTCATTGCCGCTCCCATGCTTTGGATAATCCCCACAGAGTCAGAACAAGTTCATGTTACTTGAAATCCGTTACAGTGTCACAAATCTGTGGGACGAGCTCTATCGATGCTAAAAAAAATGGACTGAAGTTATGTGAATCAAACGATTTTGATGTGAGAGTTTAGTTTAGTTTGGTTTAGATATACAGCATGGAAATAGGCCCTTCGGCCCTCCGAGTCCACACCGACCAGCAATCCCTGTACATTAACGCTATCCTACACGTATTAGGGATAATTTTACACTTATAACAAGCCAATTAACCAACAAACCTGTACGACTTTGGATGTGGGAGGGAGCCGAAGATCTCGGAGAAAAACGGGGAGAACGTACAAACTCTGTACAGACAACACCCTGTAGTCGGGATCTAACCCGGGTCTCTGGCACTGCAAGCGCTGTACGGCAGCAACTCTACCACTATGCCACCGTGCCGCCACAAGAGAACTGGCTTGATGTGGAATTAGAAGTTAACTGAACTGGTTCAAAAAGAAGGGTTTCGACCCGAAACATCGCCTATTCCTTTTCTCCAGAGATGCGGTCTGACCCGCTGAGTTACTCCAGCTTTTTGGGTCTTTCTTAGGTTTAATAGTTCTTTATTATCACGTATGCATTGCATGGTGAAATTCTTTTTGCTTAACTCACACATGCACGAGTCAACAAATCTTGCCGCCATTTTCACTTGTACTTGTGAATATATATAAAGGCTCTGGACTGGAAGATGGGTGCCTTTCAGCTGCATAGCCATCCTTTATATTCCATCCTCTCCCACATTTTAAAGTAATAATCAGTAACTACAAAACAAGAATGGAATGAAGCAGGTTGATTGATCATGTGATTGCATTCAATCATCTCTACCTGATTTCAGAAAATATTATTCCCATTGATACTATTCATGATTTATTTGCATTATCTGCTCCAGAAGATTTTGACAACCTTTAGAGTGAGCAGTCCTTTAAAGTTAATATTTTACTTTACCATAAATTTGGGGAGTTATGAATAGTTTAGTTTAGTTTAGTTTACTTTCAGCGATACAGCGTGGAAACAGGCCTTTTGGCCCATCAAGTCCGCGTCGGCCCGTGCTCTCCGCACACTAACACTATCCTACACACACACGAGGAAGAGTTTACAACTATACCAAGCCAAGTAGCCTACAAACCTGTATGTCTTTTTAACAGTAAAACAGAGTGTGTCACAGATTGAGGAAACAAAGTGCTTGGTCTTCCCCGCAGGAACAAGTCCCAAGCCAAGGGTCATCACCTCACATTACACACTCCACAGTCATCTACCAAGGGAAAAATTACATGTCAAAATTTCTGTATGATACGCCCTTTCCGAGCTTGCAAAACATCATTATTTAATGATGGAAGAATTGTTGCTCCTTACTGCAAGGCATTATGATCATCCATGGACATTTTAACATTTGTTTAACAATGAAGAGTATTGTTCATCATCTATTGGCAGAGTTAATGAATGGTGGAGCATAAACATGTTATCTCTTTTAAATTACAATGCAGAAAATGTCACTCTACTACTGGAGTGTATCAACCTACTAACAGATTGTGGACATAAGCCTTGTGCAATTTGCTGTAGGTCTGTTTTAGCTTGGTTCATGTGTATGATAAACATTATGGCAAAAACAAAAACAATACAGAACCATTATGATTCAATGTATGAGGGTGATACTTTTCTTAAGCAGTCAATGTACAATTAGGTAACTAACTTGTGTTGAAATGTGATTCTGAAATTTGGTTCCACTAAACTCCATAGAACTTCGTAGAGGTCTAAGAACGCCATCAATAAATCCAATCCAGAATTCATGCACGACATATGTATCCAGTGAATGGTTAGAATGTGAAGCTCACTACAATTATGCGTATTGGGGAAACATATCTCAGAAGGGAGAAAGGAATGGAAGAATTGCTTTAGTTTTGTTTAGGTTAGAGATACAGAATGGAAACAGGCCCTTCAGCTCATCATATCTGCACCCACCAGCGATCCCCGTACACTAGCACTATCCTACAAACTATCCTACACACTACCCTACACACACTAGGGATATTTTTTTTACAATTATAACCAAAGCCAATTAACCTACAAACCTGTACATCTTTGGAGTGTGGGAGAAATTTGAAGCATCTGGAGAAAACCCACGTGATCACGGGAGAACGTGCAAACTCCATACAAAGAGCACCCATAGTGAGGATCGATCCCAGGTCTCTGACGCTACGCCACCGTACCGCCCTGATGGTGAGAGGGTTGGATGGGATAGGCTCATATAGACTATAAGTTTAGATATGAGGTAACTGACCTCAATGCTTTGTAAGCCTTAAATAGTACACGAGTTGATTGGCTGATGTCACTGTTGCAGATTCGTCCATGTAAGGAATTAAAATTACCCCTCAAAATATCAGAAAATCTTGGATGGAAGGGAAGACTGTTGGCAGAAATGAATGCATTCCTTAAAAAAATGTTGCATTCAATTCTTGCCTACAGCACTGAAATCTGATAAGCATTATTGATTTAGAGCAGGAACTTGATTCCAACTAAATCAACTGGAAATCACAATTTCAATCACGAGGTATTATTCTTTTCTGCACTACGGGTGCCAACTTAGTTGGATTTTCAACTGCAAATCACATTTGCAACATTGCAGCAAATTGTCGTACATATCCAGATTGAATTCCCCCATTCAATGAGTATCGTGGGTCCACAGGACAAATAGGCAACATAGGCAGATTTTGCTTCATTTATTCTTTATTTGGCATGTGGACATTGCTGGCAGGGACAGCATTTATTGTACAACCTTAATTTCCCTGGAAAGGTGAAAATGAACTACTGTAGTCCGTTTGGTGAAGAATATCTCCAGGGGCTGTTGGGTGGGAGGAGAGGGGAACAACAATGTATTTCCAATCCTTCTTGGAAGTCAGGTGGTTTGTGGCTTTAAATGACAAGGAACTGCAGATGTTGGTTTACCAAAGAAAGACGCAACAGGTCAGGCAGCATCTCTGGAGAACATGGATAGGCGCTGCTTCGAGTTGCAATCTTCTTCAGACTGATAGAGAGGTTGAATAGAGGAGGGACAGGAAGGAGCATGGCCGGTAATAGGTGAACACAGGCAAGGGTGGGAGGGTGGGGTGGGGTGGGGGGGGGGGGGATTGTTGGACAAAGCCTGGAGCTGAAAAGACCAAAAGTGTGAGCCCAAAAGGAAAAAAAGTTAACCTCCATAAGGTCAAACCTCAGCCTCCTTTGTTCTAGTAAAAATAAATGCAACCATTTCAATCTCTCCTTATATCTGCAGCCCTCCAATCAAGGCAATGTCCTGGTGAATTTATACCGTCAGGCCCTGGGGATTTATCCGCTCTAAAATGCTTCCATACTCCTGGTATTTCCTCCTCCTTGACATTGACGATCTTCAGAATATCAGCGTATCCTTCCCTTAACTCTCCAGTGTTCACGTTCTTCTCCCTGGATTTAGGATCTCGTGCATAATTTACAGAGGATCTTGGAGTTCAGGTCCATAGGTTTCTGAAAGTGTCAAAACAAGTAGATGGAGTGGTAAAGAAGGCCTTCATTGAGTACAAGAGTCAAGAAGGCAAGATGCAGCTTTAAAGGGCTTTGATTTGACCATATTTGTAGTATTTTGTGCAGCTCTGATCGCTCCATTACAGAAGGATCCCTCCAGGATATTTTCAGAATACTGCGATAATGCTTTATTTGATTCGCAGTGCAACTCCCCATCCCCTTTTGCAACTTCCTCTGTCACATAGTCCTCCTTGTACAAGTCGCCCCTACCACAGAAGAGATCCCAATGATCCAAAAACCCCAAGGCAGCCATCCCTACTGCACCCAGCTCCTTAGTCATGTATTCATCTTTCCTATCTTTCTTTTTCTGTAGTCAGTAGTACTTGACACATGTATTGTTCGCAAGTTTACGTTATAGTAGAATTAGGCCATTCAGCCCATCGAGTCTACTCCGCCATTCAATCATGGCTGATCTCTGCCTCCTAATCCCATTTTCCTGCCTTCTCCCCAGAACCCTTGACACCCGTTCTAATCAAGAAATTGTCTATCTCTGCCTTAAAAATATCCACTGACTTGGCCTCCACAGCCCTCAGTGGCAATGAGTTCCACAGATTAACTACCCTCTGACTAAAAAAGTTCCTCCTCACCTCCTTTCTGAAAAAGTGCCCTTTAATTCTGAGGTACTGTAGTCCGTTTGGTGAAGAATCTCTCATAGTCCTAGATCTCTGGTCCTAGTCTCTCCCGCCAGTAGAAACAACCTTTCCATATCCACTTAATCTACGCCTCCATGCATCTATATCTAATCTATTGGTGAAATGGGGGTCTGGGTTATGAGGAGAAGTTGTACATGCTCAGCTTGTTTTCACCAGAGTTTAGAAGGGATGTGATAGAATGATTGAGTCATATAGTACAGAAACATGTCCCTTGGTTCATCTTGTCCATGATGGTCAAGATGCAACTAAGCTATTATGTTTTGTTGCCTTGAACTCCATGTATAAAATAAAGAACGGAGCCAACACTTTGTATCGTAGTTCCCATTTAATAGTTCCAACTATAAATGGCTTCAACAAGCTTCTCACTGTATCTGGTCCCTTCTTTAGATCTTATGATTTCATTATATCACGTACTTAATTAACATGTCATAACACAGTTTCAGTCATAACAATATAACATAAGCTAGTCCCATTTGCCTGCATTTGGCCCACATCCCTCCAAACTATTCCTATCCATGTACCTGTGCAAGGGTCTTTTAAATGCTTCCCCTAAACTACCTCCCCTGGCAGCTCACTCCATGTACCCACTATCCTCTGAGTGAAAAAATTGCCCCTCAGGTTCCTGTTAAATCTTACCCCTTTCACCCTAAACCTATGTCCTCTGGTTCTTGATTCCCCTACCCTGGGTAAAGGATTGTGTATTCAGCCTTTCTATAGCCTATTGGCGGTATGATATTGTTGTCAGTCAATACACTGTCTCATTTTGAGGGATTGTTTTCCTATATAAGTCTTTGGAATATATGCTATGGTGTCATGTATCAATGATATTGGCTTCACTTCAAGCTATTGCATATTCCTTTAGATTTTATACACCTCTATAAGATCACCCTACAGCTTCATGCTCTCCAAAGACTAAAGGCCTAGCTAGGGCCGGATTTACGTATAAGCTAGACAAGCTTAAGCTTAGGGCCTCGAGATCTAGGGTGGCCTACTCACCTCGCTGCCTCACCGGACCCGTCGAACTTCGCCGCCCCACCGACCATCTGCCCACCGGGACCTCCTACTGTTTGCCCGTTGACCCTGGCCACTCCACCGCCCTCCAGCAGCCCGCAGCCATCGCCTTACCTGCAGCCTGGACTCAGCACCGGGCCTGAAGTTTCCATGCTGCAGACTCCCACTGCCCTGAGTTTGGGTGGCTGTTCCACTGGGTCTTCCCCATTCCCCACAAACCATGTGACCCCAGCTCTTCCCCACCCACACTATAGTCCTCATACCCCCCTACCCACTGACCACCCCTCCACCAGACATCGCCTTGGCCTCAGTCCACTCACCTGCCTTCCTCCGGCCCCAACCCCCACCGCTGCCATGTGTTCACCAGCCCCCTGACCTCCCCCTCTCAGATACCGAACGGTCTGTCCTCAGCAGAGGCTTCACCTTTGTCCCCCTCCGTCCCCACCTCAATGAGTTCCGCGCCCGCCGCGATTTGGAGCTCTTCTTCCGTCGCCTCCGCCTCACACCGTTCTTCCATGGGAAGGAGTCCTCGCCCCCATTGATGATCCCTTTTCCCGTCTCCAACGGAACCCCTCCTCTTGGATCCCCCCTCATGACCATTGGTACAATAAAATTTGGGGGTCACCATGCGACGTCAGAACGGGAGAACATTCTCAGCAGCATGGAGTTCCGAATCGGCCACTTCCTACCAGAGACCGCGGCTCCCGAAGTCCACAGGCTGAGCTGGGTGGAGATTCACGCTGGCGGCCCTCGGCAAAGGGTTCCCAGGGCTCCGTGATATTAAAATCAGTGCGGCCCGAGGCTGGGAGCTCGGCAAACCACAGCTCCATGATGTTGAAGCAGCAGGCCCAACACTCCAGAGCTTCAAACGGCGATCCAGGTAAAGCATTGCCTGCTCCGCGGTGAATCCAAATGTATTTTAAAACCAACTATTTAATGACAACATACAGTAGGATCAAAAAGTGTCACACTGTCACTGTCGGGTAGTCATGGTTCTCTAGTCGTGGGGGTGGGGGATTGGGAGGTGGGGGGGTGGGGGGGGACCTCACAAGTGAAATAGCTTAGGGCCTCTCTTCATCTAAATCCGGCCCTGGGCCTAGCCTGTAGCTTAGGGCCTTGATACGTGACAACATCTTCGTAAATTGTCTTCGCACTCCTTCCAGCTTAATGGCATCTTTACTGCAGCAGGGTAATCTAAATGAAACACATTTAATTCTGAGAGGGATGGACTATGGAGATGCTAAAAGGCTGCTTCCTCGTGTTAAAGAGTCTAAATCTGGGGGGTTTTATTCACACAAATAAGGTCAGCCATTTTGAACTGGATGAGGTGGATTTGTGTTCAGTTTAGTTTAGTTTAGAGATACAACACGGAAACAGGCCCTTCGGCTCACCGAGTCGGCGCCAACCAATGATCCCCACACATTAACACACACTAGGGACAATTTACACTATACCAAGCCAATTAACCTACAAACCTGTACATCTTTCGAATGTGGGAGGAAACCGAAGATCTTGGAGAAAACCCACACAGGTCACGGGGAGAACGTACAAACTCCTTACAAACAGCACCCGTAGTCGGGTTCGAACCCGGGTCTCTGGCAGCAACTCTACCGCTGCGCCACCATGCCGTCCTGTGAGTCTTCAAAAATCCAGAGATCAATGGGCCAGATACGAAGAGTATCAAGGGATTTAGAGATTAGTGATTTAGTGACACAATAGTCTGCAGATGTAGGAAACTTGAGCAAATGAGGCAGGAGAATAAAGAATCAGCCATGATATTTATGAAAAGCAACGCAGGCTTGAGGGGCTATATATATATATATATATATTAATGTTTTTTAAAGGAATATATAATATACTAGACTAAGTGGGACCCGTTGGGTCCCAGCATCACACAGGAGGGCTGGTCACCAACGCAATATTCCACCTCTCCACCAATTACAATACTGCTCGCCAATGGGGGGGGGGGGGGGGGCTGTCTGTTATGCTAGTATGGGTGTTGCGGGCCGAAGGTACTGGTTTCCTGAGGGCTAGTATAGACATTGTGGGCCGTATGGATGCTTGGGCAGGCATCCAACTGTTGCAACGATTTTAAAAGCCAAGCCAAGGCAAACAACTGGGCTGCAACCACCCGACAACCAAAATTCATTTTGAGAACACAAACTTGTTAAAAAAAGGCGAGGCAAACAATTGGGCTGCAGACACCCGACAACCAAAATTCATTTTGTGAACACAAACTTGTTAAAAAAAAGGCGAGGCAAACAATTGGGCTGCAGACACCCGATCACCAAAATTCACTTTGTGAACACAAACTTGTTAAAAAAAAGGCGAGGCAGACACCCGACAACCAAAATCCATTTTGTGAACGCATCGAGGGGACTCACCATGGAGTAGTGTTATTCGCAGCTCAGTGTTCAGTGTTATTCGCAGCTCAGAGAGCCGTGAGCTGTGACCCTCTCGCTTCCTGGTTCTGGCAGAGACTGAGTGAGGCACAACACTTCCTGGTTTTATAGTCCCTCCCCCTGCCGCCAGCGGGGGCAGCAGAGAGAATGGGGGATTTTGTAAAAACATTAATATCTCTCTCATTTTACATCGACGGAAAAAATCCTCCGCACTCAGAGCGGAGGGGGGCTCTGAGCGAGGTGGCCAAAAATGACAGGCGTAGGTGGTGGCGTTCTCTCGGAAATCACAGCACAGTCGGCCAAAAGCGGTCAAGATCAGAGATTTGGTAATATAGATATATGTTAATGTTTTTTAAAGGAATATATAATGGTTTGGATGTTCAATGGTTCATTGGCTCCTCTATTATCATATGCATAGAAACATAGAAACATAGAAACATAGAAATTAGGTGCAGAAGTAGGCCATTCGGCCCTTCGAGCCTGCACCGCCATTCAATATGATCATGGCTGATCATCCAACTCAGTATCCCGTACCTGCCTTCTCTCCATACCCTCTGATCCCCTTAGCCACTACAAGGGCCACATCTAACTCCCTCTTAAATATAGCCAATGAACTGACCTCAACTACCCTCTGTGGCAGAGAGTTCCAGAGATTCACCACTCTCTGTGTGTAAAAAGTTTTTCTCATCTCGGTTTTAAAGGATTTCCCCCTTATCCTTAAGCTGTGACCCCTTGTCCTGGACTTCCCCAACATCGGGAACAATCTTCCTGCATCTAGCCTGTCCAACCCCTTAAGAATTTTGTAAGTTTCTATAAGATCCCCTCTCAATCTCCTAAATTCTAGAGAGTATAAACCAAGTCTATCCAGTCTTTCTTCATAAGACAGTCCTGACATCCCAGGAATCAGTCTGGTGAACCTTCTTTGCACTCCCTCTATGGCAATAATGTCCTTCCTCAGATTTGGAGACCAAAACTGTACGCAATACTCCAGGTGTGGTCTCACCAAGACCCTGTACAACTGCAGTAGAACCTCCCTGCTCCTATACTCAAATCCTTTTGCTATGAAAGCTAACATACCATTCGCTTTCTTCACTGCCTGCTGCACCTGCATGCCTACTTTCAATGACTGGTGTACCATGACACCCAGGTCTCGCTGCATCTCCCCTTTTCCTAATCGGCCACCATTTAGATAATAGTCTGCTTTCCTGTTTTTGCCACCAAAATGGATAACCTCACATTTATCCACATTATACTGCATCTGCCAAACATTTGCCCACTCACCCAGCCTATCCAAGTCACCTTGCAGTCTCCTAGCATCCTCCTCACAGCTAACACTGCCCCCCAGCTTAGTGTCATCCGCAAACTTGGAGATATTGCCTTCAATTCCCTCATCCAGATCATTAATATATATTGTAAATAGCTGGGGTCCCAGCACTGAGCCTTGCGGTACCCCACTAGTCACTGCCCGCCATTGTGAAAAGGACCCGTTTACTCCTACTCTTTGCTTCCTGTTTGCCAGCCAGTTCTCTATCCACACCAAGGTACAGTGAAGTTCACAACTTGAGGTCACAGAAGGTAAGACCCCCCTTGGTTCATCTCAGAGGTCTTACCTTCCAATATACAGCCAATATCCTGAATATATAACTACACAGCCTGTATACCAAAGGTTTATTTGGGAAAGCTATGCTTCAAATAGACCGACAACTCATTGTTCGGACAACCACATATATTAATTAGCCAACACCTGTCCCAGAACAATTTACAGAACAAGTGTAGAAACAAGGAACTGCAGATGCTGGTTTACACAAAGGGGCACAAAATGCTGGAGTAACTCAGTGAGTCAGGCAGCATCTCTGGAGAAGATGGATAGGTGACATTTCTGGTTGGGACCTTTCTTCAGACTGAGTGAAGGGTGGGGGAAGGGAAGAAAGTTGGAAGACAGGAGAGGCAGGACAAAACGTGGCAGGTAATGGGTGGACATGGGCGAAGGGGTGTTTTGATAATCTACTATATTTCCAAATCATATCAGCTTCTCATTCAATAAATCCATTTTTCTGCATTTTCCTACTCTGAGAATAATCATTGATTATTAACATCCTTTCCCTTATTTTAAACAGCAACAATATTAGATTTGTCTATATTGTTTGGTACTTTAAAATATCATCTTCAGATCATCGGTGGGAAATTAAGATAGTGAACAGTAATGCGATGGGTGTATCAGAAAGTCACAAGGCCATATGGATTGTATTTTAAGAGAATTCAGGGAAGATATAACAGAGGCATTACTACTCGTGGTAAAAGATCCAGTACCAGAGGGCTGACAGATAGCTGATGTGATACCTATGTTTAATAAGGGAAGAGAGAAAATGTCCAGGGAACAATGTACCAATCAGCTTGGCTTTGATAGTGGGAAAAATAATGGAATACATATAGAAGATGAAAAAGAAGAATGACATCTTTGATAGAAAAGATAAAGAGGTACTGAAGAGAATACACAGATGATTTAAAGAAAGCTATCAGACAAAGATCATACATAGAAAATACAGCAGTACAGCACAGGAACAGGTCCTTCGGCCCACAGTGTCTGTGTCAAACATGATGCCAAGATAACTAATCTCATCTGCCTCAACATGATCCACATCATTCCATTCCCTGCATAGAAGCATAGAAACATGGAAAATAGGTTCAGGAGAAGGCCATTCGGCCATTCGAGCCAGCACCGCCATTCAATATGATTATGGCTGATCATCCAAAATCAGTACCCCGTTCCTGCTTTGTCCCCATATCCCTTGATTCCGTTAGCCCTAAGAGCTATATGTAACTCTCTCTTGAAAACACCCCGTGAATTGGTCTCCATTGCCTTCTGTGGCAGAGAATTACACAGATTCACAACTCTCTGGGTGAAAATGTGTCTATCTAAAAGCTTCTTAAACACCACAATCGCATCTGTCCATGGTGGCATGTTCCAACCAGCCATCACTTTCAGTGTAAAAAACTTAACCTGCACATCTCCTTTAAACTCTGCCCTTCTCACCTTAAATTTATGTCCTCTAGTCTTTGAATTTCCATCATGGTATCAGGTTCTGACTATCTCCCCTATCTAGGCCTCTCACAATTTCATATACTTCTATCAGGTCTCCCTTCAACCTCCGGTGTTCCGGAGAAAACTATCCAAGTTTGTCCAACTTCTCCTTGTAACTAATATCCCCGAATCCAGGCAGACATGTGAATGTAAACATATCAGGAAAGGAGAGACAGAGGAGGTGACTTTCCTGATGAGAAAATAAAGAGGGATGTAACATACAGGTATGTATAATAAGTTAGTAGTTTTAATAGTGTAGATGGAGAAAGAATGGCTCCACATATGGAAGATCATAATAATAATAATAATAAATTTTATTTTCGAGCGCCTTTCAAATCTCAAGGTCACCTTACAAAGATTAGCGGAAGAGAAAAAAAAACATATAGTCGGAGAAAAATAAATAATAAGGACATCATCAATACACAAATTAAAAATAGAAATCGCTCCAAAGACACAAAATCAAAAAAAAAAATCAAAAAACACAATGTGAAGAGAGAGCAGCTGGCAGCTAAAGCGCGCCAGCGTCCACTCTCTCTTCCGACAGATCATAACAAGAGGCCAACAATGTAAGATGATCAATACGGAAAACAAATGGGAATTCAGAAGAAATCTCATATCCATAAGCTGGTGAGAAAGTGCGAATGGCTACCGCATTGGAAAAATGGCTCCATTCTATATATGCTACACAGCAACATGCAAGCACCCCTGTCACAATTCCAGTACAGGTCAGAATCAAGCAACATCGGGCACACACATGAGGGAGAAAGTAATAGTTGGTTACACAGATAAATATAGAATATAGAACAGTACAGCTCAGGAACAGACCCTTCACGATGTGCCGAACATGATGACAACTTAAAATGATCTAATGTGCCTGTACACGAGCCATATCCCTCTATTCCCTGCACTTCCAAGTGCGTATCTAAAAGTGTCTGTAACACCACTATTACATCTGCCTCCACTACCACCCCTGGCAATGCGTACCAGGTCTCCTCTACTCTCTCTGCAAAAAACTTGCCCACACATCTCCATGAAACTTTCCCCCCTCACCTTAAAGGTATGCCCTTTAGTGTTGGACATTTCCACCCTGGGAAAAAAGTTCTGTCTGTCTACCCTCTCTGTGCATCTCATAATTTTATATATGTCTATCAAGTCTCCCCTCAACCTCTGATGCTCTAGAGTAAACAATCCAAGTCTATCCAATCTCTCCCTGTAGCTGAAAACCTGTAATCCAGGCAGCATTCTGGTAAAGTTCAGCTTTGTTAAACAAGGCCTCACTTGGAATGATAAAAAAATAATGGGTGGTCAAGTGTTCCCAGTGAGGGGGTGCTGCTCCTGTGGAATGTGGATCAGGAAATCAGGGAACCACAACCCACAGTTGGCCACCCACTGAATAATGAAAACCATGGACTGTGAGTGAGCTGCTTTTTGCTTGGAGGGTCTGTTGACAGAATAATCCCTTGGATTTCATTCTTTTGCATTAGGCCTCCAACATACATTAGCCATGCATGACAAAATACTGACACTGAGAAATACTGCACACAATATCAGCGAGCATAGAAGTTGGGAGGTCATGTTGCAGTTGTACAAGACGTTGGTGAGGCCGCATTTAGAGTATTGTGTTCAGTTATGGGCACCATATTACAGGAAAGACGCTGTCAAGCTAGAAAGGGTGCAGAGAAGATTTACTGGGACATTGCCAGGACTCGTGGGCCTGAGTTATAGGGAGAGGTTAAGCAGGCTAGGACAATATTCCTTGGAGAACAGGAGGATGAGGGGTGATCTTATATTATAGAGATGTACAAAATTGTGAGAGGAGTAGACCAAGTAGATGCACAGAATCTATTGCCCAGAGTAGGGGAATCAAGAGCCAGAGGACATAGGTTTAAGGTGAGGGAGGAAAGATTTAATAAGAACCTGAGGTATAACCATTTCACACAGAGGGTGCAGGAAGGAACAGCAGAAGATAGACACAAAATGCTGGAGCAACTCAGTGGGACAGGCAGCATCTTTGGAGAGAAGGAATGGGTAATGTTTTGGGTCGGGACTCTTCCTCAGAATAGTCAGGGGAAAGGAAAATGAGAGGTAAAACATCACCACCGCACCAATATTATGTCCTCTCCAACAGTATAAACTAGAAAATAAAATCTAGTCGTTCTACAAAGTTCACAGAGGGTGGTGAGAGCATGGAACGAGCTGCTCGAGGGGGTAATTGAGATAGATCGTATAACAACACTTAAGAAACATTTGGACAGGTACATGGATAGGACACGTTTAGAGGAATATGGGCCAAACTCAAATGGCCAGGTGGGTCTAGTGTAGATGGGACATGTTTGTCAGTGTGGGTTAGTTGGGCCGAATGGCCTGTTTCTGAACTGTATGACTATGACTCTAGGTTGCAAAGTTCCAAAATTTAAAAAAAAGATACGGCCAATATATTTATCAATCATCTGTCTCTAATTACAATCAAAGACAATTAACAATCAATTTAAGCATTAAATTTAAATGCCATACTGCTGTTATCATGGATTAATTACTTACATATTACAAAGCTTATTAAATTGCCCCTGTGGAAAAATATTCTCTTCAAATGTTTAGATTCCACAGTTATTTATTCCAGGCTAGTTTGTTGCATCTTTGTGTGATGCTGTAAATCCAACTAAATCTTATTTTAATTTTCATCCCGTGAGCAATTGATGCTGTTAAGTTGAAGAAAGAAAATACTAAAGTGAGTTACATGGTGAAAATACTGACTAAATTCAGTTGGATAAAACATCACCGCTGCACCAATACTATGGACTAATAATAGTTCATTTTACCAGAATTGATCTAATTTGCAACAGTACAAGCTAGGAAATAAAATCCAGTCGGTTTAAACCAGCCTCTGCAGTTCTTTCCGACACAATAAAATCCCGTCGTTCTGCTACAAAGTTCAGCAAGTCTCAAAATCAGTTTTAGCTCAGCATCATGTTTGGCCGAAGTGCCCACTCCTGTGCTGTACTGTTCTATGTTCTATGTTCTATATTTATCTAAGTAACCAAATTTGTATCTGAAAGTGCACGCGAATAATTAATGTGCAACAGGAGATTTTTGACCAGCAGGTGGACAGAGATACATGAGTGTGCTTTCTCCTCCGTAATTCAAATTATTGCGACGAGCTAATTCATACTGTTCGTTGATTGATCCTTTATTAGGAGTGCAGAGCCATGCTTCACTACCAAACATAAGGCCCCACATTCTTCTTTCTCCTTGTTGAGCGGTTGTATCTCTGATTGTGTGCACACTTTGCTGAGTTCTTGGACTCCCTCTCAACTTACCTCTTCGGTTTACGCTTCCTTCCATTTCAAAGTGCTGGAGGAACTCAGCAAGTCAGGCAGCATCTGTGGGAGAAATGGACAGAAGACATTGTAGGTCAGGACCCTTCAATCTGAAGAAGGATCCCAACCTGAAACATTGCCTGTCCATTCCATCCACAGATGCTATCTGACCTGCTAAGTTCCTCCAGCACTTTACGTTTTGCTCAACATTCAAGCACATGCAGTTCCTTGTGTCCCCTTCCCATTCAAAATGGCTTTCTCTGTTCTTCAGTTGATAATCAGCTCTGTCCTATTAAGCTACCACTACAAACTCTGCAGGCTCTTTTCCACTCCATTTTGAGGGTTGTTAGATTTTAGAATAATGAGAACAATATATGTTGGCACAGCAGTAGGGATGAGACCCAGGTTCGATCCTGACCACAGGTGCTGTCTGTACAGATTTTTTACTTTCTTCCCGTGACCTGCGTGGGTGTTCTCCGGGAGCTCCGGTTTCCTCTCACATTCCAAAAATGTACAGGTTTTGTAGGTTGATTTGTTTGGGAAAATTGTAAATTGTTCCTAGTGTGTAGGATCGTTTTAGTGTGCGGAGATCGCTGGTTGGCTTGGACTCGGTGGATGGGCTGGAGTATGGGGGAGGGGATGGGGGGATGTTAATGGGGATGTCAGGAGAGAAGGTTCCAGGGAATACTAGTTGGGGAGTGGGTTTTCTCTGTGAGCAGGTTTGGTTTCAAATAACCTTCTGTGTTGTAAGCAAATATAAAAATATGTCGTATGCTTCAGTATTAAGCTGCAGATCTGACAAGAGGCAGCTTCTGCATCTCAATACCTCTGGACAAAGAATAAGATAGAAAGACACAAGGCAAAGACTATATGTTTTAAGGACTATGTGTTTTAAGGACTTGACCTATATTATGTCCCTGTGAATTTATTCACGTTGATAAGTATGGTCAGTTTAGCCAACCAGCTGGCCAATAATATATTTTTTGGAATGAAACTAACACTAAAGGATGAAATAATAATAATCTACAGCTATCCACATGCCAGCAACATTGAGGACTAAATACACCAGTCCTGCTGTCTTTAGTATATAGTCTAGTTTAGTTTAGTTTAAGATAGACACAAAATGCTGGAGTAACTCAGCGAGACAGGCAGCATCTCTGGAGAAAAGGAATCGGTGATATTTCAGGTCGAGACCCTTCTTCAGACTTTAGTTTAGTTTAGTTTAGTTTAGTTTAGTTTAGTTTAGTTTAGTTTAGTTTAGTATAGTTTAGTTTAGTTTAGGAACTGCAGATGCTGGTTTATTCCAAAGTTGTCTGAGGAAGGGTTCCGACCCAAAACATCATCTATCCTTTGCCTTCAGAGGTGCTGCCTGACTCGCTGAGTTACTTCAACACTTTGTGTCTATCTTTAGTTTAGTTTAGTTTAGTTTAGTTTAATTTATGTGGTCTCAGTGGACTATTTTTGTACACTTTACCAGTTTGGGGATTGTGCTTAGGTATAGCAATACTGAACTCTATGAAAAAAAAAGAATTTTACTTCGGAGTCACGTGAGTGACTACGTGAAGAAGAGCCGTCGATCTGCGTACGTGTCATTACGTCTGAACGCAACGCGCACGACGGACTGGCAGGCATTGTGTCCTCCCAGCCGTCGGGATGGGCAGGTAGGGAAAGTTGAACTACTTACCTGCATTCTTTCGGGCTTGAAGCTTTTTGTAGTTACAGAGCCCAGATGTCGAGGAGACGGTCCGCGGGGAAGTCGGCTGCCGAAGACCGCAGCATTCCCAGTAGCGGACGACGGTCTTGTTCCCGACATAGCGCCGGCAGCAGAACTGGCAGGAGAAGACTTGGTGCAGGAGGAGGAGCTCCGTGGTGGTCCTGCGGGACGTGAAAACCACCTTCAAGTCTGACAAACCCGTTGACTCAGATGAGTCCGGGGAAGAGGGATACCCTCCCTCAACGGAGAGCGTCTGAGGATGACTCTCCCACATGGAGCAACTTATGGAGAAGTTGCTCCAACAATGATCTGCAGGAGGGAGCAGTATCAGCACGGGCCTCTACAGCAGGCCGTGCCGGGAGCCTCACACATGGGGCAGCCCAATGTCTTCCCCATTGGAGGGGGAAGTACATATGGAAGAAACCACTCTGAATCAGAGTACAAAAGCACAGGGGGGGGAAATCTTCCCAGGGACAAGCAGATGTAAGTAAGTAAGTAAGTAAGTTTACTTATATAGCACTGTTTAAGTCAACTCGCATTGACACCAAAGTGCTTTACATAAAATGAATAATAAGCTTCCATACAAACAAAAGAAAAGAAATACTTCTGCAATCATCCAGGTTCCACTGGGTGCTTCCCTGGATGGAGATCTAGCTAATAATATCAATTAACTAGCATTCCATCAACTTTAAGACCTGGCCATGAAAGGAACCATGAACAGGTACCCCCCCCCCCCCCCCCCCCCCCCCACCAGCAACTGTGCTTCCCTGAAGTAACATTCCAGAAGGTATTAAACCCACTGGGGTCTGGGATCACACATTTGCGGGAGGAGTGGAAGATGGACTCCTCACTGACAGAGAACAGGACACAATGGCACTATTGTATTTTGCCCACTTTGAGAGAAATTGTATTCGGAAGAATGCAATCAAACCATCAATTAACTCGAAGTTCGCTGTCCTGTGTAAAGCCAGCAATGTCCAGCCTGCAAACTACCTGTTCGGGGAAGACCTGCCGAGACAGGTACGGGATCTGGACGACGAGGCAAAAACGATCCACATAATAACCAGAGGTCACGTTACCCAAAAGGGTCCATCGCCAAGGATGCATCCTTACAGCTCTCGGCGTTTTACGCCTAGAGGGCCAGGCACTGGAGCAAGACCCACACCAGAGTCAAGGTCTTTTAGGGGCAGGGCCCAGCCGGCCCACAGCGAGGATAAGGAGAGAACAACCGCCAGTTCAACCTCCAAAACGTTGCAAATGATAACCAGCACCATACCGCCAGTAACGTCAGAGGTAAGTCAAACCAGTTCCTTAGGGAACACCGCAGACAAGCCTCACATACTGGTGGGAGGAAGGTTAAAATATATTTTGAAAGAATGGTGTGGGGTCACAATGGATCCGTTTGTACTGCACAGTATAGAAGGGTTCAAAATTGAGTTCATTTTGAATTCATCACCACCCACAAAATTTCGCACATAGGTGTTCTCTCAACAAGAAACTATGGATAGAGGAGGAAATTGGAACTTTATCTGACAAAAATGTCATTGAGAGGTCACATACAGAACCTCACCAATTTATATCCAATATATTTCTCAAAAGAGAGAAAAGATGGAGGGTCCGCATCATTCTGGACCTTACGGAACTCATAAAACATATGTGCAATATAAACATTTCAAAATGGACAATATTGGAATAGCAACTCAGTTGGTTTCCAAAATTGGTCACATGGCATGCATCGACCTCAAAGATGCATACTATTCGGTGTCTATTCACTAAGAGCAGGAGATATTTGAAGTTGAACTGGATGGCATGGCTCTGCCAAATGGTTTGACATCAGCTCCTAGACTAAACTACGGAAACCAATTCTGGGTCTACAAAGGTCTCAGAACCACATAGTAATGGCATATTTGGAGGACATTTTCATTTTGGAGTCACCAAGAATTGGCAGAAGCATCAGTCAAAGCATACCAAAACCCTGTTTGAAAGACTTGGTTACCTCATCCATCCAGTTAAATCAAAATTGACACCTACAAGGATAATTGATTACCTAGGATTTACTATCAAACACAGTAAATATGTTGGTGACTTTGCCTAGGGGCAAACAACAAGATTTAAGTAAGCCTGCTATGACCTGATAGTCAAATACTAGCCATCTATCAGGCAAACAGCGAGTGTAATTGGCAAATAGTAGCTGCATTTCCAGCAGTACGTCACAGGCCTTTGCATTACCAGAATTTACAGCGAGCAAAGGAACAAACACTCAGATTCCATGCAGGCCAAATTGGCAAAACTATGGATTGCCAGCAGAGGCCATTGTTGAATAACTATGGTGGATAACGAACGTGAGACAGCTCAAGGGAGATCTTGCTCGAAAGCCATCGGTGGTTCAGACCAATGCTAGCGGCTAAGGAAGGGGAGCCACCAACACAGTCTAGAGCTGTGGGGGCAGATGGAATGAGCAGGAGTCTGTAATTCCAGAACACATGGAATCAATTACCTAGAATTGTTGGGGGCACAATATGGACTCAAGGTTTTCTGTAGCAACATGCAACCTGTGCTTGTTCAAATTCAGATTGATAACACCACAGCGGTGGCATATATCAATCACAAGGGTGGTGTAAAATCTGTATCTTGCGACAGATTGTCGAACCTCATTTGGCACTGGTGTATCGAGAGGAATATTTGGGTTACAGCGATCTATTTACCAGGTAGATATAACACGGTGACAGATGCTGGATCACGAATGTTTAATAACAACACAGAATGGATGTTGAATCGGGCAGTATTTAATGAAATAACTACACGATTTGGCATACCAGATATTGATCTGTTTGCATCTAGACTAAACCATCAGTTACCCAGATATGTGTCCTGCGAGCTGGATCCAGGAGCAAAGGCAGTGGATGCTTTCTCCCTCAATTGGGGAGGAATGTTTATGTATGCTTTCCGCCAATTTGTCTCACAAACCGATGCTTGACCAAAATCAAGCAAGACTAAGCCACAGGCATATTGGTAGTGCCAGATTGGCCTACTCAAGCCTGGTTCCCAAATAATTTGGGGAATTATAGTCCAGCCAGTTATGGCTGTACCCAAGAGCAGGGACCTCCTAGTGAACCCAGTTACAGGGAGCAATCATCCACTACATGAACGTATTAACTTGTTGGTCTGCAGATTCTGAGGAGGCCATTTCAAGGCATAGGACTGTCCGAACAAATACAACACAGTTCGGATAACGGATGTCTTGGAGTTCCTATCAACTCTGTACTATAACTATAAACAAAGTTATAGTGCAATCTATAGTGCCAGAGGCGCACTCTCCTCCTATCTGATGCTGGAAGCAGGGCATGGGTCGATAGGAACGCACCCCTTTACAACAAAATTCATGAAGGGAATTTACAATTTAATACCTCCAAGGCCAAGGTACAAGGACACATGGGATGTGAGCGTGGTACTAACCCTACTTTGACAGTGGGGACCGCCTATAACTAACCCTGAAGGTGGTATGCTGACAAAGAGTCCAGACACTGCAAAAGCTACGGTTGGACTACATGACCACCAATATGAACAACATAACATTCGTAATCAGGAACCTGATAAAACAGAGCAGGCCAGGAATGCCAGGGATGAAGATCCAGTTCTTGGCATATCGAGAGGACCAATGGTTGTGTGTGTGGTAACATACTAACACCACTATCTGAGAGTTACGGAGAACCTCAGAGGCTCAGAACAATCGGTCCTCATCAGCCATAAAAAACCACACCAGAAGGTGTCAACTCAAACCATCTCCTGATGGTCAAAGGAGGTAATGGCGGTAGCAGGAGTGAACATTTATATCGTTAAATCTCACTCCACCAGGGCTGCATCTACGTCGGCAGCAAGAGCTATGGACGTGCCCCTTGACGACATCCTAGTGGCTGCAGGATGGACAAATGAAATAACGGTCCACCGGTTTTATAACAAACGTATAACCGGACTGGGGGTGTTTGCACGTACCATTTTAAGTTCTGTCCCCTAGTTTCCGCCCAAGGTTGGGAGGGGTAACTATTTTTTTAAACTTTTCTTTCATTTAAAGCATCAGTGTCTTTACTTAACTACGTAATGTCTGAATGCTTTAATGATTACACTCATCCATGGTCAATCCATTCAGTGTGTGACGCCTGGATTCGTAACCGGCGTAAAATCACAGAGCTTTGAAATCTTCACGTAGTCACTCACGTGACTCCGAAGTAAAATAGTATGATTAAACGAGAACTTACCAGTTTGAAGTTTGATTTTGATTTTATGAGGAGTTACGATGAGCGATTACGTGCCCACCGCTCCCACCCTCATACTATCAAGGTCATATGAAAGTTCTAGTTTCTTCACAATCTTACTATTCTCAGGTCTTCTTTTTACCTGTGATTTAACACCGCTGCTTTGAAGATTGACGTGCACGCAGACGGACGGCCCTTCTTCACGTAATCGCTCATCGTAACTCCTCATAAAATCAAGATCAAACTTCAAACTGGTAAGTTCTCATTTAAACTTACTATTTTACTGTGCATTTGTACATGTGATAATGAAGCACCATTGACCAAAGCATGGAAACAGCCTCTTCTTCCTATCGAGTCGCCGCTGATCATCAATCACCCGTACACTTGTTCTATATTATCTAGGGTTGCCAACTGTCCCATATTAGCCGGGACATCCCGTTTTTTGGGCTAAATTTGTTTTTCCCGCAGGGGACCACCCTTGTCCTGTATTTGACTGCTACTACTCGGGCCGAGGGACTGTCGGGTCTTAGCGCCACATCCGGCCCTGCCTCACCCGTCCCAACGTAGTGCAGCCCATGGAGTGCAGCAGTTGCGCCTCGCCCGTCGGTCGGCAGCCCGGCCAGTTGTCCGACCTTCGGACGTTCGCTTACCGCCGACACCACCACCCCTCCTGCTCATGGCCGATCATCGGTTCATGAATTGGATGGAGCACAGGACTTTGCGCACACCCCTGGCGCCCGGGCCAAAACTCCTCAGCTGGCCTGCCAGCTGGACTTTGTGTGCAGTCCAGCACCCGGGCCAACTCATCATTCACCCAGCCACGGACGAGTCGAGAATTTGTCCCGTACTTTGATCTTTTGTCCCTTATTTGAGAGTGAGAAAGTTGGCAACCCTAATATTATCCCACTTTTACACACGTAATTTACAGAAGCCAATTAACCTACAAACCCACCACATCTTTGGAATATGGGAGGAAACCAGAGCCCCTGGAGAAAACAGGGAGAGTATATAAACTCCACATAGACAGCACCCGTAGTCAGGATTGAACCTGGGCCTCTTGCGCTGTAAGTCAACAGCTCGCACCACTGTGCTGCCTTGTCTATTGATCGTGAAATGCTTGGAAACCTTGCGGGTCTTGAACTGATTCTTTCCTAACTGTGAACTCAAGACTGGATTTTTACACGCGCCTACCACTGACAAACATGCACACAATTCTGAATGATCTTCCAAGATGATTTATCAAATGGCTTGAACGAGCAGAATTCTTTTCACTCATTTCCTTGTAGCCGTTTTGAATTGGAAACAAAATTGAATAGACTGAAGGATTCCCTTCTCCTTCTGGCTTTCTTGATTACCTTGGGCTGGCTCCTGTCAACACAACCTTGTCTCCCAGTTTCAACACTTATGAGTCTCAGTGATTGTTCCCTTTTCTAAATATTAATTCCTTCGCCCTTCGGAATAGCTGTCAACACCCTTCTCAGCACAACACTGCTTCCATAACTCTGCCCTTGGCTGGTTCTGTTGCTACCCACTCCAATAACAAGGGTATTTCCTGCAATGGCACCTCCTCTCACTGCCATTTAACTACCTCGGGATCTTTGCTCCCTTTGTTTTCTCATCTAACTGCTTCCCTTGGTAGCATAATTCCTCGTCACAGAGTCTACTTCTATGTGTGAGCTGATGAGACTCAGGCTTGCCGGATGTTAAACCCCACTGGCTCCATGACCAAAAATATCTTCCATGACTGATTAACTTACATGGAGCATAGATAAAGCCTTCAACTTCATGCCAGCAGCATCTGAATTTCCCTACTCAGTTTCTGCCTGAAACTCAGCAATCAGACCCTCGACTCCATGCCCTTCCCCGACTTGCTCAAACTAAACTCGACTGCAATTGATTGAAAAAAGTAATTGTGTGAATTGAGCAGCCACTTGAGGTGAGGAGGAGATGCCCCATGGATTGCAAATTGCCACAGGTTTCTGGACAGTTTGAAGCGTTCTGACTAAAGGCCTTTGACCTGAAACTTTAACTCAGTCTGCAGCTCTGGGAGGGAAAGAAGGCATGTGGAAATGCTCAGTTCCCACGCAGCAGAAGGTGTCTGCAGCTCAGCAGCAGCTGGCAAATCCATCCCACCGCTCATCCAAGCACTCGTATCTATGTGCAGGATGTCTGCAAGTCGAGCATTTGTAACGTGGGAGGAAGATCTGCATTTACCCTGTTTAAACAGCACAGTGGAGCAGCGGTAGAGTTGCTGCCTTACAGCGCTAGATACCTGGGTTCCATCCTGACTACTCCCTGTGTAGGTTTCCATCAGGTGCTCCAGTTTCCTCCCACATCCCAAAGACGTGCAAGTTTGTAGGCTAATTGGCCTCTGTAAAGTTCCCCTTAGTGTATAGGGTGTGGATGAGAAAATGGGATAACATAGTGTTAGTGTGAACAGGTCGGCGTGGACTTGGTGGTTCAAAGAGCTGGTTTCCATGATATCTCTCTAATCCAAACTAAATTAAAAACAGGAATCGAAAGGCAGATTATCTTCTAAATTGAGAGAGTCTTCAATTGAATGAAGTTCCGAGGGTTCTGGTGTCTTAGTGTAAACATCACTAAATGTTTACAGTCTGGTCCGATTAGTATTTAAAGAGGGCAAACTTCATTTTGACATTAATTAGGTGTCCTTGAGACTCTTGAAAGGCGCCCATAAATGAAATTTATTATTATTATATTATTATTATTAATTGCAAATGGATTGGAGTTTAAGAATAGGGAGGGTTAGTTCCAGCTGTACACGGTGTATTTTTGGTAGGCAAAAGATGCTGGTACACATATTATTCCTTGCAGTTGATGTCTTTGGCACATTGTAATCCTACAAACTGCTTAAGCTGATTAAGGGCTGACCATCTAAGTTAAATAATAAATATTTTTCTTTTTAACTTTAGTAATCTTTTTGTAATAAAGCTAATAAAATTATCATTCTAAATATTGGAAAATTTAGTTCTTACATTTGTAGAGGTGCCAGTAGCCCATACTGGCACATACCATCGTAAAAAAACATTGAATGTAGAGGGTGTAGGTGAAGCCTACAAGGATTTGAGTATAAGAGCAGGGAGGTTCTACTGCAGTTGTACAGGGTCTTGGTGAGACCACACCTGGAGTATTGCGTACAGTTTTGGTCTCCTAATCTGAGGAAAGACATTCTTGCCATAGAGGGAGTGCAGAGAAGGTTCACCAGACTGATTCCTGGGATGGCAGGACTTTCATATGAAGAAAGACTGGATAGACTCGGCTTGTACACGCTGGAATTCAGAAGATTGAGGGGGGATCTTATAGAAACTTACAAAATTCTTAAAGGGTTGGACAGGCTAGATGCAGGAAGATTATTCCCGATGTTGGGAAAGTCCAGAACTAGGGGTCACAGTTTAAGGATAAGAGGGAAGTCTTTTAGGACCGAGACGAGAAAATTATTTTTTACACAGAGAGTGGTGAAACTGTGGAATTCTCTGCCACAGAAGGTAGTTGAGGCCAGTTCATTGGCTATATTTAAGAGGGAGTTAGATGTGGCCCTTGTGGCTAAAGGGATCAGGGGGTATGGAGAGAAGGCAGGGATGGGATACTGAGTTGGATGATCAGCCATGATCATATTGAATGGCAGTGCAGGCTCGAAGGGCCGAATGGCCTACTCCTGCACCTATTTTCTATGTTTCTAAGCCACACCTGGAATACTGTGCACAGTTTTGGACCCCTTAGCTATAAATAAGGATATAATGTTGTTAGGTGAAGTCCATAGGAGATTCACCAGGCTAATTCCAAAGATGAGAGTTTAGACAATTTGGGCCTGGATTCGTCGTAGTTTAGAAGAATGAGAGATGACATTATTCAAACATAGATGAACCTAAGGGAGCTTGATTGGGTAGATATTGAGATGCATCCACTAGTGGGAGACACTTCACAAACAAGGGAGCTACAAATTAAAAGACCCTCCATTTAAAACTGAGATGCGTAGGTGAGCGACTACCCTCTCAGAGGGTGGTAATTCATTGGAATTCTCTTTCCCCGAGGGTATTGGAGGCCAGATCATTAGATACATTTGAGGTGGAGGTAAATTAAATATTTGAAAGATAGAGAAATTGAGGAGAAACTGGCACAGAAGAGGAGTTCAGGGCAGCCACGGTTATATCAATGGTAAGCCAGACCTCAGGCAGCCGGTGGCCCACTCCTGCTCCTGTTTTAGTTTAGTTTAGAGATACAGCGCGGAAGCTGGCCCTTCGGCCCACTGAGTCCATGCCAACCAGCAATCCGAGCACACTAACACTAACCTACACACTCTCTGGCCTGTAAGGCAGCAACTCTACCACTGCACCACCGTGCCACCCTAAAAGAGCACATTTTCTTCTGCTCTTTCATTCATCGTTCATCTTCAATACCAGTCTTCCTTTCTTTCATACATGTGATGTTAACATCCCTCGCTAATATCACCTCAAGTTGCTGCTGGGAAGATAGTGGTGTGTCATCGTCTTGCAGTCCATATGGTACTTCAATAATGCTGCTGAGTGGGAAGATGCAGAATTATGATCTAACAGTGATAAAGGGATGTATATATATTTCCAAGTGAGGATGGTGTGTAATCAGAAGGAGAATGTGAATGTGCAGTGGATTCGTGCAGGTCAACTAGTTCTCAGTTTAAAGAACCCCCTGCTATCTCTGCAAAGCCGCTTTCGTTTCAAAAGCCAACATTTACCAGGCTTAAATGTCCTTGTCCAAAGAGTCTTCAGAGATAATGGCACAAGTACATTACCTACAGTTAGAACAGAGTAATAGCTCATGCACCACAGTTGCAGTAAAATGTGATTGAACCTTCAACCTTATTGAAGCTTATTTACACAGTAGTAAGATCCCCGACAGCCATAATACTTGTCTGCAGACCCCTGCAAAAAGAAATATGTAGTCTAGACCACTAGGAAGAAATTGGAGTGTTTGAGAAGCTTGAAAGTATGTGCCATTGTAAAACAAAGCTCCCAATAAAACACAGCATCAATGAAGAAAGATTCTGATTTTTAAAAAGAACAATGTGACTGATTTCTTACGCCCATTTTTGGGTTGAATGTAATAGAAAATTCACAATAAAGGTAACACAGGAGGATTTGGACAAAGTGTTGCTGGAATGGTTCAATCCATAAGGAATTTAAGGTTTTGTCATAGTCATAGGGTCATATGGCATGGACACAGGCCCTTCGTCCAATCCGGCCAAGATGCCCCATCTAAGATAATCCCATTTGCTTGCACTTGGCCCATATACCTCCAAACCTATCCTATCAATGTAGCTATTAGTTTACCAGTGTCTGGATTTGTGCTAATAGGCCATCTTTCTTTAATGTTCAAGGACTGAAGGGAAAGGTCAGCAAATCATCTGGGTGGCTAAATTCAGTTTAAACATGACACTGCATCAATGAGATCTGAACTCAAGGGGAGATGGTAAGCAGGGACAAATTCAGCCGTTGTTAGTTCCCTAGTCAAATTCAAAATATATATTATTGCAGAAAGGGTGTAAACAGAACACATGACCTCCGGTGCTGTATGTGTGGAGTTTGCACGTTCTCCCTGTGATCACATGGATTTGCTCCAGGTGCTCCAGTTTCCTCCTACATACAAAAGATGTGCAGGTTTGTAGTTAATTGGCCTTTATAAAATTGCCTCTAATGTGTAGGGAATGGATGCGAAAATGAGATAGCTTAAAATGAGTGTGAACAGGTGATCGATGGCCTGAGTGAACTTGGCGGGGCGAAGGGCCTGTTTCCATGCCATAAAGAGATTTGCAAAGCGCAATGAACTAGACTGGCTCGATCTATTCCAGGATGTTATGGAAAATAAAGTAGGAGATTGCTAGGACTTCAATGAAGATATTTGCTTCTTCTTTAACCATGGGTTAGGTTCCAAAAGACTGGGTGAGAGCTAACGTTATTCCCTTATTAAAAAAAAAAACAACAGGGATAAGCCAGGGAACAATATATTGGTGGCCTTACAACCTATAGTAGGGAAATAATTGGACACATTTCTAAAGGACAGTGTTTATGTTTACTCAGAAAGCCAGGGACTGATTAAGATGAGACGGCATCGGTTTTCTGCAGGGGAAGTTCTGTCTCACAAATCTGACAGAGTTTTTTGAGAAGGTACTGGAGAACATGGATGGAAGCCAGGCAGTAGACATGGTTTAGTATGGTCTTTGATGAGGCTTTTAGCGAATGTCCACATGGAAGGCTGGTCCAGGATGCGTGTCAGCAAACTGGATCCAACATTGGCTTGGTGAAGGTGGTGGTATACTGCAGTAAACTGGTGCTCAGAGCATTGTTGTCTGTCATATCTATAAATGACTTAGATGAGGGTGTAAGTGGACTGATAAGGTCGCCAATGACAAAAAAAAGTTGTTGAAGTATATGATAGCGAAGAAAATTACAAAAGGATATGGATGGGGATAGCTGAGCTGGATGGCTAGAGCAGTGGGAGATGGAATTTAACCCAAGCAAGTGAGAAGTAAATCATTTTGGGATGATAAATATTAACAGAGCAGATAGAGTAAATGACAGTGCTCAGAGGTATTGATATACCAAGGGACATTGGAGTACATGTTCGTGGCTCGCTACAAAGGGCAACATAGGTTGATAGGTAGTGAAGAAGGTATTCAGTATCCTTGCCTTCTTCTTCTTCTTCTTCTTTTGTGTGGCGTGCACAGCCTAAAGTTGTTGGACAACTTGTTCTATTTGATCTTCCGTTTGTGCACGTCGAGTTGATTGCATTAGTCGAAACAGGGCGGACCACGTGAAGGTTGCAATCTTCCACCCCCTTGCCTTCATAGGTCAAGTGAGTGAGTGTAAAGGTTGGGATGTCAAGTTGCAGCTGTACAAATGTTAGTCAGGCCACACTTGGAGTATTGTATATACAATAGTTCTGGTTGACAAACTACAATAAACGATGTGAGAGCACTAGAGAGGGTGCAAGTGTGATTCATCGTAATGTTGCCTGAAATAGAGGGCTGCAGGTTATTTAGCTTAATTTAGTTTAGTTAGTTTAGAGAAACAGGCCCTTCGGCCCAACTGAGTCCATGCTGACCAATGATTACACATACACTAGTTCTATCCCACATACTAGAGACAATTTACAAAAGCCAATCAACGTGCAAACCTACACATATTTGGAATGTGGGGGATTCCGGAGCACCCGGAGGAAACCCATGCAGTCACAGGGAAAACATACAAATTTCATACAGACAGTATCCATAGTCAGGATCAAACCCGGGTCTCTGGCACTGTAATGGCCCTGTCCCACTGTTCGAGTTCATTCAGGAATTCTACCGAGTTTGCCCTGATTCGAACTCGGAGATTTCGGGGCTCTCATGGACATTTTTCAACATGTTGAAAAATCTTCACGAGTCTTCCCAAGCTTACCGCGTTTCCCGAGTACCTGCCGTTAGCGTTACGAGCCGCTAAGAGATGTCCCGAGCTCCGACGTACCCACTGCGTACATTCTACGTGCTTCCACGAGTTTGATTTTTTTTAAACTCGGGAAAGCTCTTGAATGAGCTCGTACAGTGGGACAGGGCCATTAGGCAGCAACTCTACTGCTGTGCCACTGTGCCACCCTAGTTTTAGAGATGCAGCATGGAAAAAGCCCACAACGACCATCGATAACACATTCACACAAATTCTATGTAATCCCACTTTTCCATCCACTCTACACACTGGGGGCAATTAACCTATAAACCCACACCCGTAGATAGTTAAAGTTTTTTTCTTAGCATGGGGGAGTCTAAAACTAGAAAGCGTAGGTTTCAGGCGAAAGGGGGAAATGTTTCAGTCTAAAGAAGGGTCCCAACCCAAACATCACTTATCCATGTTCTCCAGGAATACTGCCTGACCCACTGGGAAGGGTCCTGACCCAAAACACCACCTATCCATGTTCTCTGCGGATGCTGCGTGACCTGTTGAGTTACTCTTTCTTTGCTTCAGAGAATGTGTTCATTTTATGTTCGATGTTCAGACTTGTCCGTCACATCCATTCACCCTAATTGACCCAGAATATAACAAGTCCAGCTTCAGAACGTAATTTTCAGAAATCGCAATTTAATTTAATAACACACACAGGTTTTGGAAATAATGCTGGCCCTGAGTGGTGTGAGAGACTGAACCACACAGAATGCTGTCTTTAAGCCAACAGGGAAATTGCTAAAATAGCAAACGGTGGAATTTTATGCTGATATGCAGGTTCTGGTATGCAGTGTGCATTTACGGGAACTGACACTGGGACTTCTACAAGACATGCAATGTCTGAAGTGGATGTATTAACTATGCACATGTGTAGGAAGGAACTACAGATGCTGGTTTAAACCAAAGATAGACACAAAATGCTGGAGGAACTCAGGCAGCATCTTCTGAGAGAAGGAATGGGCGACATTTTGGGTCGAGACAGTTTCGGGTCTAAAGAAACGGGTGGCGTCTCGACTCGAAATATCACCCATTCCTTCTCTCCAGAGATGCTGCCTGTCCTACTGAGTTACGCCAGCATTTTGTGTCTATTAACTGTGCATATGTTTGATGGTAGTAGTCACACAATAGAATGAATGACCGCTCCCTGTACTTACACCTTCCACTGAGTGATTTAACTACCATGCAAAAATCAGCAGTAAAAAGGTATCAGAAATTGTAAGTCATATTTACTTTCATAGAGACTCGAGACTGGCACTAAAAGCAAGAACGCATAAATATCTTTTTTTTAAGTGTTTTAGTTGCGTTCATTTGAGGTTTTTTAGTGTTTTTATGGCAGTACACTAAAATGACCTTTTCCATACAGTAAGAAGTAATTTTTCCCGATTTCTCCGATCGTATTCCACAGCTTTAAAAATGCTATGTGGCTGCCACTTACAAAAAGCAACTCAAAACGTTAGGGTTCATTAATGATTTATTGGAGTCTTTGATGTCTGATCTGCTCCACTTGTATTGTTTCATCAGCTGTTTCACCAGCAATGAAGCATTCAGCAAGAATAGGGTAGAGGAGCACTCAAAGTTTTCAACCCTATTCCCATCAGATGCACACTGTTCAGTGAATTTTCTATACCAAGCAACATAGAAGCACTTTGACACAGCACTATTACATCTCTCTTTAAAGGATGCGAACATATCTAAACTTTATCTTTTCTCTGTCTTTTACTAAGTCTGAATGTCATGTAATATGTCTTAACTAAATATTGTGCTTCTTTTCCCCAGTTCTCTCTGGTCTGCTACAAACGGTCCTTATTTAGTGGTAATTACCTGCTCTTTATCGCCTCTGCCTAATCATCCATTCTTAATGGTTTGATAGATGATGGTAGGGCAAAGTCCAGAGACAAAGAGATAAAATGTGTGAGTTAAAGATAGAAGAGGTATGAATTGTGAAGTCAGTGAAGGAGTATATGTGGGAGGGGACAGGAGGAGAGGGGAGAGGGGAGAGAGAAATGTGTACGAAAACTTGCCTTGCTTTCTCACCAGCCAAGATTGCAAACTTGGCAACCTGAACATAATTTTTTTTTAAACTGCAGCTGCTGAAAATCTGCAATAAAAACAGAAAATACTGGAAAAACTCAACAGGTCAGGCAGCATCTGTGGAAAGAGAAACCGTTGGCATTTTGTGTCAACCATGCTTTGTTAGAACTAGGAAGGAGAGAGATGCAATTTGGTTTTTAGTCAGAAGGAAGGTGGGGGAAGGGTATATAGAACAAAGGGAATGTCTGTGGTAGGACTAATTAAAACAGCTTAAGGGCTGGGGATGATCAGCCATGATCACATTGAATTTGGCTCGAAAGGCCAAATGGCCTGCTCTTGTCTATTGTCTATTGTAACATTAACCAATACATTATGCTGCTTGTTCTTTGTAATGTGTTGTCAGCAGTAAGGTTATGGGGCCACAGACGTGTGGAGGTAATATGAGAGGGACAAGAGAAAGTCAGTCAACATGAAGCTTTATGAGGCACTGGTCAGACCGCATTTGGAGTATTGTGAGCAGTTTTGGGCCCCATATCAGAGGAAAGCTGTGCTGGCATTGGATACGGTCCACAGGTTTACGAGAATGATCCCCAGAATAATTGGGATAACATATGATGTGCGGTTGATGGTGCTGGGCCTGTATTCACTGGAATTTAGAAAGATGAGGGAGGACTTCATTGAAACTTACAGAATAGTGAAAGGCCTGGATAGAGTGAATGTGGAGAGGACATTTCCACTAGTGCGAGAGTCCAGGATCGGAGACCATAGCTTCAGAATAAAAGGACGTACCTTGAGGAGGAATTTCTTTAGCCAGAGGGTGGTGAATCTGTGGAATTAATTGCCACAGCCGGCTGTGGAGGCCGTCAATGGATATTTTAACATGGAATTGACAGATTCTTGATTAGTGAGGGTGCTAGGGATTACTGGGAGAAGGCAGGAGAATGGGATTGAGAGGAAAAGATAGCTCAGCCATGATTTAAATGGCGGAGTAGACTTGACGGTCTGAATGGCCTAATTCTGCTCCTATAACTTATGAACTTATGAATATGATATATTTTTTTTAAATCAAAAATGCTGGGAATTCTAATGATGTAATGATCAGATATGGTCACCTCACTTAGTCTCCAAGCAGAATTCCCCTCAGAAGTCTCTCGGGATTCGAAGAACACACTTGCCCATTGAAATTCAAGAGGAGTTCTCTTTCCCAAATTTAAATTATATGCAAAGAACGTTTGATACAAGCCTTGACAATGAATAAGGAGTCTTTAACACAATCCTGAATGATATATTAGGAACCTTTTAAAAACTACTTCACAATGCATAAGAAGCCACTTACACACCTGAACGTCATGTAAAAAGATTCATGAAATAACTCCATTAGGCACTTTTAAATTGTTATTCCTCAGTCAGATTCTGAAGTTCATATACCTGTAACCCAACTCCTTTACCATGTCCAAAGTAATATAAACCCATGAAAAAACATGGTTTATGATCTTGGATAAGAGAACCAGATTTAGTTGTAAAAACCAGTCTCCAAAGGATCTGAATTTACACAGTGTCAATAAATGTTTAGCAGCAAATTTAAGTAACTTTTAAATATTGTACAAAATACATTGAAGCAGTATTCCTGTTTAGACATTCTTCAACATAATAGAGCAGTCTTCAGAAGCTGCATTAAGTATCCTTTGTGATTCACTATTAGATATTGAGAAACTGTTCAAAACAAAATGGTGGTAGTAGTGAGATGTCAAAAGATGTTCAGGGCAGTTCAAGAGAGGGATTCAAAACCACTCACCTGAGGTCTAATCACCACTACCTGACCATTCATTTCCCAGAACAGACACAGCAGCAAGATCTGGAGCTCAATGTATAGACTGTGTTGAACAATTGGTAGAGCCTCCGAAAATGTTGGATGAATTTTTTTCGCACGGTTCATGTATTGTATATATTTATTATTTGAATAAAGTCTATTTTGAAATTTTTAAAAAATCAAAAAAAACCAGGACCACACGGCCAGAAAAAATAAGTGGAGCACTGGAATGAATACAATACAATACAATTCAATTTATTGTCATTTGGACCCCTTGAGGTCCAAACGAAATGCCGTTTCTGCAGCCATACATTACAAACAAATAGACCCAAGACACAACATAATTTACATAAACATCCATCACATTGCTGTGATGGAAGGCCAAAAAAACTTCTCTCTCCACTGCACTCTCCCCCCCGATGTCAGAGTCAAAGTCAAAGCCCCCGGCGGGCGATGGCGATTGTCCCGTGGCCATTAAAGCCACGCCGGGTGATGCAAGGTCGCACACCGGGTCTTGGTGTTAGAGCCCCCGGCGTGCGCTCGCATCCCGCAGCCATTCCAAGCCGCGCGGGGCGGTGCTGTAAGGCCCCGCTCCAGGAGCTCTTCAACCCCGCAACTCGGGCGGGAGAAGTCGCCACTGCGGAAGCCCCGAAAAGCGGACTCCCTCCAGGGACCCGCGGGCTCCCGGTGCCGCCCGCCAAACCCGCAGTTGCCGCCACCGAATCTCCGGGGGTCGGGTCGCAGCAACGTCCACCACAGCTCCACCCGCTCTGGACTCGGCCAGCTCCGCGACGGTGAGGTGAGTAGTCGGCACCAGAGCCCCTGGTCTTCCTGTTGGAGGCCGCTCCTCATTGCAGCCCCAACGACAATGGAGACCCGACAAAGAAAAGGTCGGGTCTCCCGTGCAGGGAGAGATTTAAAAGTTACCCCCAACCCCCCCACACCACCCCCACCCCCCCACACACATACCCCAACAAAAATAACAAAAACTACATAAAAACAGACATAAAATAATAAAAACGCAGACGGACTGCAGAGGCCGCAGCTGACGAGAGTCGCGCCGCCTACCGGGAGTGTGCAAGCATAATTGGGCTCCAAGCCTTAATGGAATTGAAATATACAGCATGGTAAACAGGGCCTTTCGCCCACAGAGTCCATGTTAACCATCGATCACCAGTTCACACTGTTTCCATGTTATTCCACTTTCACATCCACTCAATACACACTAGAGGCAATTTAGTTTAGTTCAGTTTAGTTTAGTTTATCATTGTCACGTGTACCAAGGTACAGTGAAAGTTTAGTTTGGTTTAGTGTCACGTGTACCGAGGTACAGTGAAAAGCTTTTGTTGTATGCAAACCAGTCAGCAGAAAGATAATACATGATTACAATCGAGCCATTCACAGTGTACAGATACAGGATAAAATATATATTATTTAGTGCAAGATAGTCCGATAAAGTCGGATTAATAGACCTGTCCCACAAAGGCAACTTTTTAGACGACTGCAGGAGACTATGCAGTTGCCACATGGTCGCCACATGTCACCACATGTTCGCGGGTGGTTGCCGGGTAGTCGCCTTCATGGTTGTGAGGAGTTCCCGCATTCTGGGAACTAGTCGCGGCCTCATTATGGTCGCCGCAAATGTTTCAACATGTTTAAAAATTAGCGGCGATCAGAATGAAGCCGTCATGGAGAGTAGCGAGAATTCTCGTGCCGTAGGTGGGTCGCCAGGAGGTCCTAGAGGGTTGCCAGGCGGACTGCATTCAAGCTGACCTCCATGAGAGGACCGTTCAGTTGCCTGATAACAGCTGGGAAGAAACAGTCTTCGAATTTGGAGGATGCCGATTACCTTAAAAAACCTGTGCCTTTGGGATGTGGGAGGAAACCAAGTGTAAACCACACAGTCACAGGGAGAACGTGCGAACTCCACACAGTCAGCACCCCAGGTCAGGATCATACCTAGGACTCTGATACTATGAGATAGCAGCTCTACCAGCTGCACCACTGTGCTGTCCTCTATACATGGTATGGAAAAATTGACATGTAAATCCTATAGATCCTTCTGTCGAATAGAGTTGACTATCAATCAGGCAGCATCCTAATAAGTTATTGTGTGCTCCCACTTGTATCCATCATGAGAGTATCTGTAATGCTGGCATTTAAGAGGCTATTAGATTGGATCTAAAAGGCTTTCAGAGAGGCACATAGATATGTAGTGAATGGATGTGGATCATGTGCACGTTTAACTTGGCACCATGTTCGACACGGTCATTGTGGGCCGAAGGGCCTGTTCCTGTGCTGTACTATGTTTTATCAAGCCCTCACCTCACAAGGCCTCATTAAAAAAGGCCAAAATGTCTTATTTCACCTTACAATGTCTAAAATATATTTACCTTTAGGATCACCAATATTTTCTTGGAATTTAGTGTTTTAAAGACAAAATAACCCAAATGGAGCCACGTTGCTGTAAGTTTCTAGGTTCTAAGCTTTTGTAAGTTTCTACAAACTTGTTCAAAGGTTATTAACATGCAGGTGCATAAACGTCTTGGGTGGGAGGCGTAGATTCAGATCTTGAATATGCCAAATCTAATTCCATAATCTCTTCCTGGTGGTTTACAACAAGCTTGGCATCAGGTACCCAAGAGCTGAATGAAGGGATCAGATTTTTTATATCTGTATTTAAATAGCTGTCCGCGAAAAACCCCCACCCCTTCCGTTAAATAAGTAGCCACAATTATGTATAATGCATTGATATAACATTTCACCTCTCTCAGGACATCACAAAGCAGTATCTAGCAAGTTTAGTCACAGCTGCATAGAGAGCACAAAGAGCGGCACAATGGTACAGCAGTAGAGTGGCTGCCTTACAGTGCCAGAGACCCAGGTTCGATCCTGACTATAGGTACTGTCTGTATGGAGTTTGTACGTTCTCCCTATGACCACATGGATTTTCACCAGGTGCTTCGGTTTCCTCCCACACTCCAAAGACGTGCAGGTTTGTAGGTTGATTGGCTTCTGTAAATTGTATGTAGAACTAGTGTACAGGTGATCGTGGTCGGTAAGGACTCGGTGGGCCAAAGCAAAGATCCTATAGCAAGCAAGATAGATCACTCGACAAAAAAGATGTAGTACGGTCATGGGCAGATTCATGAGTAATTTTCGGCCCCATTTCCGTAACCGGCTTCCGTCTCCGCACCAAAGATCCTATAGGATACTAGTGCAGAGACGGAAGCCAGTTACGGAAACATCCTCGTAAAAATAAAAGTTATTTGGGAAAAATCTTCTCCTCATTTTCAGAATTATAATTTATTAACACAAACTGTTCCCCCGCAACGCTGATTACACTGCGAGTCGGGTCGGGTCGTGTCGGGTTACTGAAATGGATGAAAAAAAGGCCCACATTCCGCTTCGTTGCGTACTACACATCAGCCCAGTGCATTTAGAAGGAGTGGTCTATCTTGCTTGCTATAGGATCTTTGGGCCAAAGGGCCTGTATCTTTAAACTACCAGGCTGTATGTCTAAACTAAACTAAATTAAATGGCAGCCAATATGTGCATAGAAAACTCACACATACACCAATGTAATAAAAAATCTGGTGAACAGTTTTCAGGGCAGTTTCTCCAAGGAATATTATTGCTATTCCTCTGCTGATCCTCCATTCTTGTGGCACGTTAGAAACACTATCGATTGTTCCCAATTCCTCTTTACAATGTGGGCAGCAGCCCATTAAATGTTCCTGCTTCACTTTAAGAGTTGCTGCTTCAGTGCTCCCTCAGTCAGCATTTTGTGAATGGAAGAACTTATTCAAATCAACTAACCTTGGAATGTTTTGGCTCCCAGTTCTGCCTTTTCCATTTGAAACGTTAACTTAAACACGCCACAATTTTGTTTCTGGCTCCATTTTAGGAAAAAAAATTAGCTCTGATTTTGAAACACACTGCCAGTCACCTAGAAAAATGCAAAGTGTCTTTTTCTTGTACGTTATTGCACATACAGCTGTATAATCATTTCAGGGAGAAACTCTGGTTGCCCCATTGCTGCACAGATATGGAGGCTTTGGAGAGGGTGCAGAGGAGGTTTACCAGCATGCTGCCTGGATTAGAGGGTTTCAGCTACAGGGAGAGGTTGGATAGACTTGGATTAATTACTCTGGTCGCTGGAGGTCGAGGTGAGACTTGATAGAAGTGTATAAAATTATGAGAGTCGTAGATAGGGTAGATAGTCAGAACCTTTTTTTCCCAGGGTGAAAATATTCCATGTTAGAGGGAATAGCTATGTTGAGAAGGGGAAAGTTTAATGGAGATGCGGGGGCAAGTTTTTTATACAGAAAGTGGTGGAGACCTGGAATGCAATGCCATGGGTGATGGTGGAGGCGATACAATAGTGGCATTTAAGAGGCTTCTGGACAGGCAGATGGAAGTGCAGGGAATAGAGGGATATGGATCATGTACAGGCAGATAGACGTACACTTTAACTCCCATTCCCACACTAATCTTTCTGTCCTGGGCCTCCTCCATTGTCAGTGTGAGGCCAAGCGCAAATTGGAGGAACAGCAACTCGTTTGGGCAGCTTACACCCCAGCTGTATGAATATTGACTTCTCTAACTCCAAGTAACCCTTGCTTTCTCTTTCTCTCCATCCCTCCCCCTTCCCAGTTCTGCGACCAGTCAGACGGTCCCCGGTTACATTTTATCTCTGTTTGCTTTGTTGTTACCTTCTCCCAGCTGACAAGGATCTATTCTACATTTCCCTGATCTCCACCCCCTTTGACGTCTCGTTCTCATACCTTACACTTCCTTATCTCTGTATCTCCCCCTCCCCTGACTCTCAGTCTGAGGAAGGGTCTCAACCCAAAACGTCACTCATTCCTTGTCTCCAGAGATGCTGCCTGTCCCGCTGTGTTACTCCAGCATTTTGTGTTTATCTACAGGCAGATGAGATCAATTTAACTTGGCATCATGTTTGGCACAAATATTGGGGGCCAGAGGGACTGTTCCTGTGCTGTATTGTTCTTTGTTCCATGTTCTATGTTCCATGCTGCAGAGCAGTTAGTGCAGCTGGCAGACTGCTCCAGTGATCAAGGTTCAATGCGGACTTGGCTGGCTGTCCTTGCGGGATCGGAACACTCTCCCTTTTCCCATGTGTGTTTCTCTCCGAGTGCTCTTGTTTCCTTCCACATCCCGAAGATCAGCGACATCCCGAAGCAGGGCAATTGGCCGCTGTAAGTTACTCCTATGGAGGCGGGCAAATTTTGGGGAAGTAGATGGGCAGGTTAGCAACTGGGAGAGAGATGGACGTAAAGGATTGGTGGGAATACTCCAGAGCCAGCAAAAACTGAATGAGCAACTTCGGTAATGTAAACTAGAGTCAAATATAAACCAGAATAATGGTGGAGATGGAGTTGTATGGGGATTAGGGCAAATTCTCTTTTCCATAGCGATGGCGGTACAGTGGCACAATGGTAGAGTTGCTGCCTCACAATGCCAGACACCCGCGTTCAATCCTGACCTCGGGTGCTGTCTGTGTGGAGTTTGGATGCTCTCCCAATGGCTGCGTGGGTTTCCTCTGGGAGCTCCATTTATTTTTCCCACATCCCAATGACATGCAGGGTTGTAGGTTAATTGGCCTCTGTAAATTGCCCCTAGTGTGTAGGGAGTGGATGTGAAAATGGGATAACGTAGAACTAGTGTGAACAGGTCTCAATGGGCCGAAGGGCCTGTTTCCATGCTGTATCTTTCAATTCAAGTCGGATTGAATGTGGTGCAGACAAGGGAATTAAGGCAATTTATTTTTCCACGGCCATTAATGAACCTGTTGGGCTTTTATAAAAATCAGCAATTGCCAATTCTCTTGTGTTACAAGAATTGGCTCACTGACTTACAATATTTGTGCCAAGGTTTGCTCATTTCTGATTATAGAGACATTTTGTAGAAAAATAATCAATGCGGTTGAACAGGCCACATGATTTTGATTCCACCACTTTGATTCCACCACTTTGTATAGACTTATACTTCCAGTTGTTAATAATTCCTTTCAATATTTCCACTTATGGTGATTCTCCAAATGGAACACAAAATTTCATTACATTGAAAGTACTGACAGACCTTCCAACAGCTCTAAATAGCATGTTGTTGATAGAATGATGGTTGATTTTGGATATTGTACACCTGGTACAACATAGCACAAATAACAAAGTAGTTTGGCGTGGACTTTAAGGTGTTAGTGAAGGTTTTTAATTGTTTAAACCAGAACTTTTGTTCTTTGCTTAACTTTGTGTCCAAGCAATTTTAATCCACCAGTAGCTAGCCTTTGTTGTTTTAAGGAGAATCTTTATTGACAAGAGTCCAAGTTGAATACAATCATAAAAATAAAATAAAGGTATCAGCCCATTGCATCATAATTTGTAAATATGTTCAATAAAAGCAATGACATCGAGTCATAGTCATACAGCACAGAAAGAAGCCCTTCGGCCCAACTTCCCCATGCCGATCAAAACTCCCCATCTACACTAGTTCCATCTGCCCATGTTTGGCCCATATTCTTCCAAACCTCTCCATTCATGTCTAAATGTCTTTCATCTCAGTCAATTATAATTAAAATTATAATCGCACGTTGAAGCTCAGTCCATTGTGTTATGTGTAGTTGAGTTAAACAACTCTGAGGAGAAGCCATAAGAGCAACATCATCACCACAGACTAACAGCGACCGGATATTTCTGTTGGTGGAGTTGTGCATCTTTCCCACCAATTTTATGACTATTATCCTTTGTCATTTAAACCCTGACCTTAATCCAGGGCTGAGAGTGATGTTGAGTTAAATGTTGCTAAGTGGCCCCTCACTGTTTATTTTTCATAACGCATCTACATCTTCCTGGTCAATAGAGTCAGCTGATCTTTATGAGCTGATGTTGCCTGTCCCGCTGAATTACTCCAGCTTTTTTTGCGTCTATCTTCATCTGATCAATATGTTTACCCTGAAATATTTGCCAGTTGCCAGGTTTTGAAAATCACAACTCATTCATTGTATGGTACTCAACTTAATTTATAAAGGTGAGCTAAAAATGCCTTTTCCAGGTGCAGGGATCTAAATTAATAGTCCTTTTATATAATACACAACCTCTGAAGGAAGTAGTTCTGTTGATTTAAATTCCAATCCTGTTGCTGTTAAACCTGAACTGCTTACGTTAGTTTATACTGCAGGAGGATTATATATAAAAAAGGGGACTGCTTTCACCTGCATTCAAGCTACATAGGTATTCAGGAAATTACTAGCGTGTTCAAAAACGATTGTTCATGTAATTTAAATCCTTTACATGTAAGCAACCACTTTAAAACGTTTTTTAAACTTTTTTTTTCATTCACTAAGAAAGTTGAAGACTGGTTTTATTTTTGTGATGATAAAGCCTCTTTAATATTTAAATTAAAATGAAAGAACTTGGATTTACATTGCACCTTTCATGACCCCAGAATGTTCTACTTCAAATGCCATTGACGTGTAATCATCGTTGTAATACAGAGAAACACGGCAATTAATTGACTCGCAGCATAGTTTCTACAACAGCAAAGCATACCTTCCCCTGGCTTCAGATTTCACTCCTCTTCTCACCCCCTTTTGGCTCTTTTTCATCTCTAGCTTTTGTCCACCTATCTGCCATTCAAACCCCACTCCCCCACCACCATCACTTGCTGGGCTTTGTCACACCCCCACCTCGTTTCCAGTTATCTCTCCCCCTACTACAAACAGTCTGAAGAAGGGTCTCAACCCAAAATGTCACCTATCCATGTCCTCCAGAGATGCTGCCTGACCCACTGAGTTACTCCAGCCCAGGGATGGGGAACCTTTTCATGCCGTATTAAGTTAGCTGTAATCTAATAAAGCCACATCCAAAAAATTTCAATTAGGTATACTTCAAAATGTACATTATTTTGTAAAAATCTTACCTGTACTATGTACTAACTTCAAGAAAATGAAAAAAAAAATTGTTAATTCTTAAGTTAACTAACCTTTTAATGACTTTGTTGTGACTGCTTTTTGTGGGAAAGCATTTGAATATTTGGTTGCAACATGGTCAGCTGATCTTCTAGATGGGTATCCGTCATTTGTGACCTTAAGGGCGTCTTGATTTGGGGTAGGTAGGAGAACGTAGATAGGCAGCAATAAGTGGTTGAAAAGCAAGAAAGCATTTTTCGTGCATGTTGCCAAAGATGTGGGTATTCTATTGCATTTTTCCATATTTTAATCGGATCTTTCTTAGTGTCATATAAGGACTTTAAAATGTCATCTTCTGGGAGCTCAATCAATTCTATCTGTAGTTCATTAGGAGCCTTGGAGACATCAACTATGCGAGGTTGAAATGCTAATTTGAATGCTAAAAATGCTAATTTTGTTGAATCTTCTTTTACTCTACGGTATTTTAAATACTTTCATTTTAAGATTAAAATAAAAAGAATAAGACAAACAAAAACATATTTAAAAAAATAAAAGGATTTGTTCAACAAAATTTGGATTCATTCAAAAGGCCGCACTTAATGGCCTAGAAGGCCGCATGCAGCCTTAAGGCCACAGGTTCCCCACCCCTGCTCCAGCCCTTTGTGTTGTTTTCTTGAGATGGCATTGTTTGAGGGATAAATGTTGAGCGAAACACAAGGAGAACCCCACTGCTGTTCTTTAAGTAGCTCCACATGATACAAAGCATCCTCCTGGAAAGCTGAGTTAAATTTAAATTAATCACCAATCCTCTCATGCTACACCTGTCTCCTTAAGGAGCGAGAGAAGGGGACTCGATGACCACCACCCACCGCCAGTCTCCACTGCCCACGTTGCACCAAGGTGTGTGGATCAAGGATCGGCCTCTACAGACATCTGCAGACCCACAAGTAGACGACCCTATGGAGAGGAGAGGACAGTCATACTTGTTTTGGTGATGACACCATCTACTAAACAAGATTATGTCAAGAGGTGGTTGGACAAACTTACACTGTTTTCTTCAGAATGTCGACAGTTAAGGGGAAACCTGATAGAAGAATATACAATTATGAGAGGGATGGATAGGGTAGACAGTCAGAACTGTTTTCCCAGTGTGGAAGAATCAAAGCTATAGGGTATACCTTTAAGGTGAGAGGAGACATGTTTAAAAGAGACATTAAAGACATTTGGACAGGTACATGGACAGAAATTATTTAGAGGGATATGAGCCAAACACGGGCAGGTGGGCCTAGTGTAGATGGGGCAGATTGGTCGCCATAGGCAATTCAGGCTGAAGGGCCTGTTTCCATGCTGTATAACTCTATGACTCAATGTTTAGTTTAGAGATACAGCAGAGAAACAGGACCATCGGCACACTGAGTACTACATTTAAAGTCCAGTTGAACTGCTCAGTCAAGATTGGCACCCATTCCTTTTCACAAGTGATGCTGCCTGACCCGCTGAGTTACTCCAGCATTTTGTGTCTATCTTTGGTGTAAACCAGCATCTTTAATTCCTTCCTGCACGGAATTGTCCTTGGTTGTTTGTCCATGGTGCCCAAATGTATCACAGCAAAATTGCTGATAATTACACAATTTAAAAAAATATGATGTTCTCTGTAATATCTTCAATATTAAGCTTTTTGCCCATATTAGAAACTCTGCAATAGTCATAGGGCCATACAGCACAGAAACAGGCCCTTTGGCGCAACGCCCATGCTGACCAAGATGCCCCTTTGAAGCTACTCCCACCTGCCCGCGTTTGGCCCACATCCCTCTAAGCCTTTCCTATCCATGCACCTGTCCAAATATCTTTAAATGTTGTAATAGTACCTGCCTAAGTTACCTCCACTGGCAGTTCTTCCATATACCCACCACCCTTTGTGTGAAAAGGTTGCCCATCAGGCTCTTATTAGTTTATCCCCTCTCACCTTAAACCTATGTCCACTAGTTCTTGATTCCCCGACTCTATGCTTCAGTCAATGACAGAAGTTCCAACAAAACATATTGAGGCAGGGAGGTTTTTCCATTGATCTTAAAGTCGTGTTTGCACCAGTGTTCCTAACACATTGGGGATACATGTTGCCATAAACCCAATGTATATTTGGGATAGCCTGAAGGACGGTCTCGACCCGAAATGTCACCTGGTCCTTTTCTCCAGATATGTTGGCTGGCCCGCTGAGTTACTCCAGTTTTTTGTGTCTATCTTGTGTCTATGGGGAGAAGGCAGGCACGGGTTATTGATTGGGGACGATCAGCCATGATCATAATGAATGGCGGTGCTGGCTCGAAGGGCCGAATGGCCTCTTCCTGCACCTATTTTCTATGTTTCCATGTTTCTATCTTCAGTTTGAACCAGCATCTGCAGCTCATCCTACACTTTTGGATAGGTAAATCCAGCCTTTGGAAAGATCATGTGAAATATGAAACAGTGCTCCTCTAAAACTTATCTAAATGTATCCTGAGAATTTAAATGTGTGAGATGTGGCTCTGAACATATATTGTGTCTTGCAGAAGACATGGCAGCATTAGCCACAAAAGCCTACACATCTATCCCTGCTCACAGTTCTTTATCAGCATCCTATTACATTGGCCTAGATCAAAGATGGTCGCAGGAAAGCACCTGTTTCAGAATTGATGTTTGTCAGCATCATAATATTGCTGAGGCAGTTTAGGGTTCTAGGTATCAAAATACACATCCCAGTATTAGCAGGGGATGTCTGCATGTGTTATGTAGGTAGGGTATGCGGCATAGTGATTATGTTACCTAACTATTGATCTGCGGATATGATTTTAAATCCCACCATGGCAGTTTGGGAAATTAAATTCAAGTAATTAAATAATGATAAAAAAAACTAGCTGCATGAACTGTGGTTAAAATTCCTTCTGGTTCTGGATATCTGGGAGGGCAGCACAGTGGTGCAGCAGTAGAATTACTGCCTTACAGGCCTGGGTTTGATCCTGATTATGGGTGCTGTCTTTACGGAGCTTGCACGTTCTCCCTGTGACCGCATGGGGTTTCTGCGGATGCTCTGATTTCCTCCCACATTCCAAAGGCATGCGGGTTGGTAAGTGAATTGACTTCTGTAAATTGTCCCTATTGTCTAGGATAGAACGAGTGTACAGGGTGATTGTTGGTTGGCGTGGTCTCAGTGAGCTAATGAGGCTGTTTCCACGATGTATTTCTAAACTAAACTAAACTAAACTAATCTGCTATCCCAATGCCGGTCCACCAATATTTTGATTCCTAACTGCCCTTGGAGGAGCCAATAAGTCATGTAATTTTGGGGAACCTAGAGATGAGTAACAAATGTTGGGAATATCAGTAATACCCACACCCAATGAATGAATAAACAAAAAAAGTGACCGTTATTCCTGACGTGGCCGCCTCGTCTATCTTTCAAACTGTGCTTTAATCTTATAATAGCTACCCAGTGAATTTGTGATGGAAGGAACTGCAGATGCTGGTTTATATCGCAGATAAACACCAAGTGCTTGGGTAATTCATCGGTCAAGCAGCACCTCTGGCAAAAAAGGATGGGTGGCGTATTGGGTCAGAACCCTTTTTCAGGAGAGTGGGGGGGGGGGGAGGAGGTGGAGGGGGGACATTGGTGGTAGAATAAGGCCAGAACAAATCAGGGAGAAAATCTCTCCCTCCCCCACCCTAGTCGTCTTGCCAGTTCCACTGTTCACATCCCCATATCCCTTCGTTATTATCTATTCCCCAGCCAACAATGGGCCATTGTGGGCTCCATCCTTCCTTGGTCATCTGTTGCCAGCCCTGATTTGTTCTGGCCTTCTCCTACCTCCAGTTTCCCCCGCCCCCTACTTTCAGTCTGAAGAAGGGTTCCGGTTAGAAACGTCACCAATCCTTTTTCTCCAGAGATACTGCCTGACCCGCTGATTTACTTCAACATTTTATGTCTATCCGGTGAATTTGTGTTATATTCAGCATTAATGAGCAGTTATTTGGCTCCATGGTGCTGGGACTATTTCTCTGCAATTGGGAATGGACAACCGATTAATGGGTTTTTATTTCCACAACCACTCCAGCCTGACTGAAAGCGATCCTCATCCCACCTTAAACCATTGAATTTTAGTACCCAACAACTCAAAGCCTCAGTTGACAATATACTCAGCCATTCCATTCTATTTTATATCTCATTCACCTTGGCATAAAACTTTATTTGTGTGGGAAGGAACTGCAGATGCTGGTTTATACCGAAGATAGATGCAAAGTGCTGGAGTAACTCAGCGGGTCAGGCAACATCTCTGGAGGAAAAGGATGTGCGATGTTTCGAGTTGGGACCCTTCTTCGGATCGCAAAACTTTATTTGTTAACCTAGTCGGCACAGAGAATGTTTTTTTCAATAAGCTAAAGGTTTCCTAGTAACTGAGTTGTTAACCTATACAAAGAGAATTCAGTGTAACCTTGCATAGCCATTGGCATCAGGCCTTGAACACCTGCCTACACCAGAGGTTATCCATCATCATCGCTTTTCTTTTGGCATCTTTCATAAGTGCTAAGAAATCTGTTTACCATCATGTAAATAAGACGATAATGAGAGAATGTGGCAAACAGCGCCTGGCAAAGGAACACAGGAAGGTAACATTATATTCTACATTTTGCCAGGTTGAAACCAAAAAAATTGATCTGCTGCGTCCGTAGACTGTATCACTTTGGTTGTGCAAAGTCATAACTATTCCTTTCAGGCGTAATAACTAAATTAAGTATGAAAACAAAAGTAACCAGGAATTGGTGTCTCTTGGAAGGGAAAAGAATGTAGAAATGTTTTTTCGAGTTAACTGGAAATATTTTCAGCCTTTCAGATGCTTGATCTGGTCTCCAGAGAAGTATTATGTGGTCTCAATGTGGCGAGGGAGAGGAGTGCTCTGTACTAAATTAGACAAAAGTGGTGAAGAAACTCAGTGGGTCAGGCAGCATATCTGGACAACATGGATAGGTGCCAATTCAGGTCGAGACCCTCCTTCAGTGCTAAATTAGACACCAGCACTGTCAAATGTTTGGATAACAAAGAGATTTCAAGCTGTAAAAACCAATGAGCCATTTGTGCCAAGGCATTTGGATAATGAAAGAATGCCACGCTCTCCTCAAATCACCAGCAACATCATATTTTTGAAAGTTCAAGGGGGGGAACATTTTGTTCTTACAAAACAATGCCTAGGATCCAGGGGGTATTAGCAATCTTCCAACAATCAGAAGCAATGAACAGCTAAATTACACTTTCTTTCCTTTCACATTCTTATCCAGTCTGTACCTGCTTGGAGATAAAACATTTGTAGTCGGCATGAGATTCTTGTATTCTTAACTGCTGTTCAGGGATCAAGGATCCTCACCATCCAGGCCATGTTCATAAGTTATACAAGCAGAATTAGGCCATTCAGCCCATCAAGTCTACACCACCATCCAATCATGGCTTATCTATCTTTTCCTCTTAACCTAATTCTCCTGCCTTCGCCCCATAACCCCTGACTACTCAAAAATCTATCAATCTCCGCCTTAAAAATATCCATCCATGGACTTGGCCTCCACAGCCTTCTGTGGCAATGAATTCCACAGATTCACAACCCTCTGACTAAATAAATTCCTCCTCATCTCCCTTCTAAAGGTACATTCTTTTATTCTAAGGCTATGATCTCTGGTCCTAGATTTTCCCATTAGTGGAAACATCCTCTCCACATCCACTCTACCCAGGCCTTTCACTATTCGGTAAGTTGAAATGAGGTGTCCCCCCCCCCCCCTTCTAAACTCCAGCGAGTATAGCCCCATTGCCATCAAGTGCTCATCATGCCCTCTCTCGCTGCTACTATTGGGCAGGAGGTACAGAAGCCAGAAGTCCCACATCGCCATGTTCAGGAACAGCTACTTTCCTACAACCATCAGGTTCATGAACTGACTAACACAACACTAAACCTACCTCAGCAACGGAACGCTAGGGATAACCTCCTGCACTACCGTGAGCATGTTTTCTAATTGTGTTTTGCGCTAATGCCCTGTTTTTGCGGGTTTTTTTCACTCTCATAGAATTTATGTGTCAGTTATATATCATTAATGTATTTGTTGGTTGTCTGAGTCTACATGCCAGATACTTTTATTGTATCTGCACCTCACTGCACTTGTGCATATGACAATGAACTTGATTTACTTGACTTGACTTGAGGGTCCTACCACTCATTCCTTTGAGAATACAAGCAAGGTTACATGTTAAAACATATATCAGTTCAACCCATCCAGGTGTCCCATACAGAAGGTCTGTGACAGCTCTCTGTGGGACAGTTCAAGACAGCTCTCTCGAACACATCCCAAAACTCCACTAAAAAGTCTAAAATGGGGAGTTTGATTGCAAATATTTCAAACTCCAGTGATTGCCTATGTTTATTTTAAAACTTTTAGCATTGAAGCAAAGCAGTCAAAGCATGGTGAAAGGATAAAGAATGAGTAAGGATACGAGATCAAATTTCTGGCATGACTAACAACCATACTAAACCTTCCCTCGTGTTGATCGTATCTCGAATGAACATGAAATGGAAGTGAAATATCCAGAGTGGCATTAGGACAACGAATCATGTTGTTTGACCTTCTCCAATATACTCCAGCAATTTTGTACATTTGACAACCCCGTACAATATTATTTGGATTGCATATGCCTTAGTATAATGTGTCTATCTAGTTCATCTCACAGACTCCCTCCAATCAGTAGAAGAAACCACTGCATTGCACTGACTCTCCATGTCTCAGGTGTCAGTACCATCAGAAACTCATTCAACTAAGTCAAGTGCACCCCTGGTGGATAATATGGCAGGATCTGTTTGCTTCAACAAGAAATCAAACTAACAACAACAGTGAACTAACAACAACAGCTAAAGTAATGACTTTTCTGACGGAGGATCTCAACTTGGTGAGAGGAGACAGAGAAATAATTCTACAAAGGAAAAATAAAGTGAGAATTGTGCATTTATGACTGATGTTAAAACCTTGTTCAAAAGCCCAACTTGAACAGTTAAATGTACATCTGACCAAAACATAATGACCTGACACAGAATCCTTTAACAATCTACAGGCAGGACAAGATTGAAACTAATTTATCAAACCTCCGAAGCAGAGGAATGTAATTTGTACATCATTATGATCTAGCAATCCATGTTAGAAATTGCGCACACCTTTCTTTTGCCAAAATATGGGATTAATGTCAAATACTTTCATAGAAATGAGTGAATCACTGTAAAACTGTAAGATTTAACCTGCATTAGGCATAAACATGCCAGGAGAAAAACAATATTATAATAGTAATGTATTAAAGTTTTACACCTATATTCCGAGTAAGCCACGTTTCATTATTGATACCAGATAAACAAGCAAACATTTAAAGCATTTTGCATCAAGCTATGGAGTCTTGATGTATAGATTTGAATACCAACTAGACAAAAGCAAATGGGTCTACAATGTGGAACAGGGCAGAAACAGTATAAGAGTCAATGAATCTCTGCATAACAGAATAATTATTCCTTTAAAGGAAAAGCATACTCAGATTTTTTTAAATCTTTAGGAGTTTAGGAGAAATTTCCAGATTGACGTTACACGTTAATTCATATAATTGAAATCAAATTAATGAAGTGAGAAGAAAATAAAGATCTCACCATCAATATACTGAGAGATGCTTCCAATGAAACATGTTCACATAATCAAGTTTAATTTTTCAGGAATGATAAGTGTCTGCAGAAATATCTGAATACGGTCCTAGATATATTTAGCCCACAGTAAAAAAATTAAATGCTTAGTTGCTTGTGGAAAAAAAAGCTTAATCAATGATTTTATATTTTGTTGGGAAATTGTTCTCGTTTACTCGCTCTCTCTAAGTGATGGCGTGAGCTGCAACATTGCCTTATCTGCGTCAAAAAAATCCACTTTATTTAATTCACCAACACTGATGTAGAGTATAAAAAAAACATTACTTTGACTGTGCCTTTGCAGAAAGTCATTATTATTAGGAAAGTCGAGACAATCAAAAAATGCTTTACACACTTGCAGCGAATACTATTCAATAACAGCGACGCAGGGATGTGCAGACCTATTTAAACACAAAATGAATCCTCTGCTCATTATTTCATGTTTATTTTGTTTCAGCTGATGTTCTCAAAAGCAGAATTCGTAGTTCTTCAATTGCTTCGAAGGCATGCGGCGCTTTAGCACACATTCCAGTGTCAGGCGATACCAGTCATGGTCGTATTATATTTACTGCCAGTAAGCCGTTGAACGTCATAGAGTCGCTGAGCACAGTAGTAGCAGGCCCTTCGGCCCAACTTGCCCATGCCGACCAACATGCCCCATCTACACTGGTCCCACCTGCCCGCGTTCGGCCCCATATCCCTTGAAACCTTTCTTAAATACAATTATTCAGTAACTAGCTCGTTTAATGCACACATCTTGGGCAGAGGTGGTGAGAATTATCCTTATTTATGTTATTCCTGTGTTATTCCTGACCTTTGCAGTCTATCGAACAATTTCTCGGCCACCGAATTCTTGGAAGCTGAGCTGACTGTGCCTCGAACACTAAGCAAACTTCCAACTACAGAATCGTCATTAGAAAAGTACAGCGCCACTGCCAATAAAATGAAATGTCGCCACGCATTTGGCGAAAAATAATTTATGAAGCCGTGGTGTTAGCCTGAAAGGGACGGTCTGACCATGAGGATGTGTCTCTAGCCAGAAACTAGAGAGGGTTTTTTTTTTTTAACTTCAGTAAACGTCAGTTGGGCAACAATAACATTAATCGATCCGCCATCTGCAGACGAGTGGGGGAGATTATTATGCGCAGAAACACAGCAATTTGAAATGTTTTTTCCCATAACTTTAAAGTGAATTTTATTGGAATTACATTCAGGGTGAGAATATTTGATTGATAAACAGCAAGATTCTAAGGCAAGACACGCGACACAAGTCAACCTGCGAGCCTTAAATGTTTTAAAACATACTCTGACGGTTGATACAAGGACATGCAGATGCTGGTTTACAAATAGACAGCATCTCTGCAGAACATGGGTAGGAAATGTTTCGGGTCGAGACCCTTGATAAGTCCGAAGAAGGGTCTCGACCCGAAACGTCACCTCTCTATGTTCTCCAGAGATGCTGCCTGACCTTCTGAGTTACTCCAGCACTTTACCAGTAACCAGCGTCTGCAGTTCCTTGTTTCACTGGTTTCCAAATAGGTTGATTTGCAAACTGGTAGTTTACATGTACAGACAATCTCCGTGTTAATTTGTGGAATTTACATTAGATGTTTTCCATTTCTTCGTTGATCAGATATAATCACAATTAAGATAGGCACAAAATGCTGGAGAAACTCTGCGGGACAGGCAGCATCTCAGGAGAGGATAGAAGGAATTACATTTACACTGGCCTTCTCTCCAGAAATGCTCCCTGTCCCGCTGAGTTATTCAGCTTTTTGTGTCTATCTACACTGGTCTATTGATAGCCCGTCCGAGTTAGTCATTGGGTGATACAGTGTGGAAACAGGCCCTTTGGCCCAACTTGCCCACACCGGCCAACAGGGTCCCAGCTATACTAGTCCCGCTTGCCTGTGCTTGGTCCATATCCCTCCAAACCTGTCCAATCCATGTACCTGTCTAACTGTTTCTTAAACGATGGGATAGTCCCAGCCTCAACTAGCTCCTCTGGCAGCTTGTTCCATACATCTGGCAGCTTGTTCCACACATCCAAAGTTACCCCTCGGATTCCTATTAAATATTTTACTCTTCACCTTGAACCTATGTCCTTAGGTGTCCTTGAGACTCTTGAAAGGCGCCCATAAATAAAATGTATTATTATTATTATTATGTCCCCTGGTCCTCGATTCCCCTACTCTGGGCAAGAGACTCTGTGCATCTGTGAACTCAATTGAGTTTGCACTCAGTATGAAGAGTTGCCAAACCCCAGGCTGTAGAAAACGGCAGCAGATAGAAAGCGTTACAATGTCCACCACCTCCGCCAGCATCATTCCCCCAAAACAGTCTAAACGGTCTGGGCATTGGCGATAAAACCCTAGCGCTAACTGGGCGAGCATGGCGCTGTGTAGGAATTCCTCTCCCAGTAGGTTAAATAGAGGTAGGTGGTGTCCGCACACACAATCCTTTACCTAACCGGTTTTGCCCCTCATCTGTTCAGCAACGAGGAGAGAATATCGGTTAAGGAAGCTGTTCCACACCACAGGGGGAAGTGGTGGCAGGAGAGAGGGGTGGGTGGGGGGGTGGAATCACTCTTAACTTCATAACCTCGATAGTGTAACTACAATAACACATTAGATAGACACAACATGCTGGAGTAACTCAGCGGGCCAAACACCATCTCTGGAGAAGGGTCTCGACCCGAAACGTCACCTATTCCTTTTCTCCGGAGATGCTGCCTGACCCGCTGAGTTACTCCAGCATTTTGTGCCTATCTTCGGTGTAAACCAGTATCTCCAGTTCCTTCCTACAATAACACATTACTCACAATCAGATTAATAATGCTGTTTACCGCACATGTATTCCACAATGGGCCACTGCACTGATACGCCGCTGCTGCAGACTAGAACTACACGAAAGTTGTCCAAAAGTTTGAACACTTTCGTTCGAAAAAAGAATGCCTCCGTTCATTTGACTCGTGAAGCAAGATATATATATAACACATATTAAATAAATATTGGTTTTAAGTACCCTGGCTCCTAAGCATTTTCAAATGGTCTGAATATTGGCCAAATATATTTAACTCTCAACTCCCCTTTAAAGTAAACGAGAGGATCAGTCCAGCGTCGACGTTGTCTGCGGCGAGACGAGGAACCAGCATTTCATCTCTGTCGGCATGTTGTTGCATTATCCGGATCGCAGGCAGCAAAAGGATAAATACTTTAAAAGCGGCTACAACTGTTCTGGCCCCTGTCTCAGTTGGACGCATTGGCTGATTCTAGAGGATATCCCGCTCTGACGAGGCGGCTACAGCCAGATAGCAGACCGAGATGTCTTAAATCGTCAATAAAACAAAAAAATGTCTCAAATTAAAAACAAGTGGGAGATTTTTTTAATTTAAATTGTCTTGTTTGTTTTTCCCCGCTTTGGGCAAGCAGTCGCTTCGCCGGATTTATTGATATCAATGGTCGGATTTGAAATCTCACTCCCTTCCCGCTTTCTAATGCAATTGCCAACTGGAGGTGGCTTTAGCCGGCAGCGCCCGGCAGTTTCTCGCTGCTACCTGTCACGCAAGTGTCCTGGGCTCACCGAGAACTGGGCAGCAAGTCGCCGGGTGGTCTAATTCTAACTGGTGGTTCCACAGAATGGCTTCTATCTGGACTTGCAAAATACCACCAAACGATCAAAGCAAAAAGATCAACGGATAATATGTGCGTATAAATCACACATTCTCCGTGTAACAAGAAGCTCCGTGTTGATCTCCTGTGGTTAATTCCTACAGCGGGACATTCAACGGTGAACGTTTAGAATTATCAACTTGGGCTTGTCCATTACTAACTGTACGTCCAAACCCTTAAATCCTAGGGTCTTTGTTCCTCGCGGAAGCTCTCAGTATATCCCGAGATTCGCAATTACAATAAACTAACTGAAAGATGTTTTCACCAGTGTACAAACTGTAATTCCCTGTTCGTCAAATAAACGTTTTGTCCACATTACTAAATACATCAATACCAGTGTCACGAATGAACGGAATTGTTTACCAAAATTTGTGAGCGCAACGAAGAGATTTTAATCATGTTTAAATACTACATGGTATTTTAAAAATAAATATATTGAAAAGCAGGCTCCGTGTTGTGCATGGTATAAACGGAATATTTTAATAGATTAAAGGTATGCAAAAATATAATTTCAGCGCGGTAATTTAAAACATTCGAAGGCAGAGCCAAAATGCATGATTAAAAACAATATTCAAATCCAAATGCAGATTTCAAAAATGGACGTAATGCCTGCTCCTGGAAATTATGCTACAAATCCTCACCAAGTGTAGGAAAAGTGATATTTAATTGTCCTTTTCGATTTAGTGTAACTATTTTCTGCATTGTAATCTATTTGCGCGTTTCAATAAAATGCACTTTGCGCTTCTGTCACGGTTTACTTGCTTTGCAAGGATTACAACTCCTTCGAGTTTTTATTTCAGCCTAAATTTAACACAATTGAAATGTGACGTTCTGTGTGGGGGTTTTTTTGTAGAAAGCATTTTCTCCACGAATAATCGGGCGTCGCATTGAACAGTCAAGTTTTGGACAACGTCCATGGGTTTCTTGTGTTGTTGGAATTACCGCCAAGAGATAATAAAAGCTCTTAAATTCTACGGAAATCTACAAGCAGCAGAATTAATTTGGTTTACTTTTTTTGTAAATCAAATTATATTTATTATTTCACAATGAGATTATTTCACATACGCAGTAGTAGGCTGATAGTGTTGCATTAAGGCAGCATACACCTCAAGAAACGTTTTAAAGAGGTCTCGGAGTGGGGATGTGAGTTTTGCTGTGGACAAGGATAGGTGCAAGGATAGTCCAGTTTGTGTTAAGTGTGCGACATCTACTGGTCAAGTATTGTAAGAACATGTTGTCCACATATTTTGCATCAATCAAAGTATCAAGTCAAGTCAAGTTTATTCGTCACATACACATACGAGATGTGCAGTGAAATGAGAAGTGGCAATACTCGCGGACTTTGTGCAAAAAGACAAACAAAAAACAAACAAACAGAATCACATATTATTTTACATATTAAATATTGTGGGCGGAAGGAAAAAGCGAAAAAAACAGCAATTTAAAAAAATCGGTAGAGTGGTACAGTAAAAGTTAGTCCCTGGTGAGGTAGGAGTGTACAGTCCTAATGGCCTCTGGAAAGAAACTCCTTCTCAACCTCTCCATTCTCACAGCATGGCAACGGAGGCATTTGCCTGACCGTAGCAGCTGGAACAGTCCGTTGCAGGGGTGGAAGAGGTCTCCCATGATTTTATTGACTCCCCGGAGTTGCACCTCCTGATGTATAGTTCCCGCAGGGGGGCGAGTGAAGTTCCCATAGTGCGTTCGGCGAAACGCACTACTCTCTGCAGAGCCTTCTTGTCCTGGGCAGAGCAATTCCCAAACCAGATGGTAATATTTCCGGACAAGATGCTTTCCACAGCAAAGGTACAAAGGTGCTTTCATTGTCACATGTGCAAATGCACAGTGAACTTAGTTTGTAACATACAGTCCAGTGAAGTATTGCCATACCTAAGTACATCCCTGATCAGCAAGTGGTACAGAAATAGTCTACTGAGTCCGCATGCAAGAGGCACCATGTTTTGGCACCATTTTCAAAGTCCAATAGTTTTTGGTCAAATGTTGCAGTGGAATTAAGATTCCTATTCAACTGAAACGCCAAGAATATTTTATATGTAGTCAGCAGTAACATCCCGGTGACATGAATAGTGATGCATTAACTGGTTGAAATGCTTCTGGGTTTAAGATTGGTAAAATTGTTCACATACATTAAAATAAGATTCATTTAAATAAATCTGCGTTGATGGAGAAGAGGAATTGTAAGAAGAATAAAGCTGAATGCTCAGAGTTTTATTCTTATATATTGGATGCCACAATGTATAGAAAAATACGTGAACATGCAAGTTAAAAACATGTACAATTTGTATAATGAGTAATTCTTACAATGTGGAACAATGGGAAATTTGTGCGCATATAATTCACCTAAATGAAGGGGTCAAGGAAAGAGCATTCACGTCGCGGCCCTGTTTCCACCAATCTTTCCACCACTGCGCACAAGAAGCACAAGACGCGACCAGACAGACACCATTGTAAGCAGATGACGAGAAGTGTGTTCTGCTCTGGCTGAACAACTTCTAATCTTGTGTGTGGACTCGATAAGAGGAAGAAGACCTAAATGAAGATAGTCTTGTTTAGGTCATCAAACACCTAATTCAGGGATACACTATATACATGTAATTCCCATCACCCAGGTGTGGAGGTGTATACAGTTATGTGCCACCTAAGTACAGTAACTAGAAAAAAAAAAGCATGAGTTACTCCATGCTGCAGAGATGCTGCCTGCCCCTTGGTTCTTGGTTTTCTGGTTTCCTGATCCTCCAAAATATTCCAAATGGAATTTAAACTGGAGACCCACTGAGTGAAGGGCCTGTCCCACTTGGCCATCATTTGCGCGCCACTTACGCGACCTGGTAGCGTGTGGGTAGCGCGGGGCGGGCGCATAGAGTGGCGTGGAGGAGTGTGGAGTTGCGCACGGTATCGCGCAGCGCTCCAGGATTTCGTTCTGCACGAAATCTTCGCCCGTCATCGGCCTGTCACGTAAATGACGGCCAAGTGGGACAGGCCCTTGATTCCAGCACTTTGTGTTTGACCCAAAATCTGAACGATGGTCCCTGCCTGAAACGTTACCTATCCATCACCTCCATTGATGCTGCCTGACCTGCTGAATTACTCCAGCACTTGGTGTATTAACCAGAGTCTGAACAATGGTCCCTGCTCAAAACATAGCCCATCCATGTCCTCCAGAGATTCTGCCTGATCCACTGAGTTACTCCAGTACATTGTGAAAATATCACCTTTCCTTAAAGGTGGGATGGACAAACGTAGGGGACTTGGATTAAATATAATTGGTGATAGAGGGGTAATGGGACGAGAGAGATCACACAGGGGGTGATAGAACTGTATCACTCACTACCAGAATAGGTCGTGGAGTTAGAAACCTTCTGCACACTTAAAATCTGCAGGGAAATATACTGGAAGAGCCCTGAACTTCAGCTCCTGGGACCAAGTGCTGAAAGGTGGGATTAGGTCAGATAGCTGAGTTTAGTCTGACACAGATAGAATGAGCAAAATAATTACAAATGGGGTAAATATTATTTTATGCTTATATGTTTCTAGACACACATACACGCAAAGTGTAAAATGCATTCTCTCTTTAGTTTAGTGTAGAGATAGAAACAGGCCCTTTGTCCCACCGTGTCTATGCCGACCATCAATCACCCGTTCATTCTAGTTAAATACCCAATGGACTTGTCTGAAAACATTTGATGATGGTTGCACTGAAATTTCCAGATATCTCTGAACTGCATTCATTTGCAATCGCACTCCATTTAGAAGACAATCTGCCTTTTTAGTGTTGCTTAGTTTAGCTTAGTTTAGTTCAGTTTAGTTTAGTTTAGTTTAGGTTAGCGTACAGCATGCAAATGGCCCTTCGGCCCACCGAGTCCACACCGACCATCGATCACCCGTTCACACTAGTTCTATATTAAACCACTTTCTCATCCATTCCCTACACAATAGGAATTTAAAGAGGCCACAATTAACCTACAAAACCACAGGTCTTTAGGATGTGGGAGAAAGCGGAGCACCCAGTCGAAACTTCCTGCGAGAACGTGCAAACTCCACACAGACAACACCCAAGGTCAGGATCGAACCCGAGTCTCTGGTACTGTGAGGCAGCAACTCTATCGGTTGTGCCACTCTGCCACTCTTAGAGTAGAAAAATTCGATTTTGTCCATGTTTCTATACACGCACAACACAGACTGTAAAAGATCCTTGTCAAATTTTTAAAATGCAGTGGCTGGAGGTGACCACAACTGCACACAACACTGAACACAGTACGGCTTCACCAATGTATTGTACAACTATAGCATAATGTCCCAACTTGTATACATAATGCGAAGGCCAATGTTCTAAAAGTCTTCTTCACCACACAATCTACCTGTAACATCACTATCAATGGTACTATGCACTTGAATTCCTAGATCCCTCTGCACTACAACACTCCCCACTGCTCGACCCTTCCCTGTGATAGCTCAGTTGTCCAATATTTCACTAGCACAGTAACAACCATTTTAGAGTGACTGCTGGCTTAACATTAGTGAACCATTGTGAGAATACCCAGCCCAATAATGGATCAGCACTGGGGGAATGTGCAGGCATCCTCTACCACTGCACGTCACATAGCCTTCTCCTTGCCATTTTGGCAGTACTATTGCCATGTCATACTGTATTTCAATCTATTATTTTAACAATTTAATACTCTTTATTAATTACAACCTAATTACAACCTAACAGTATGGACACTGAATTCTTCAATTTTAGGGAGCTAAACTACCTTGAGACGAATTGTGTCTTCTTCACACCCCCCTCCCTTCAACTTTTCCCTCTCTCTACCCAGTTCCCCACCTAGATTCACACCCATTTCTCTCCTTCCAACTCCACAGCCCTTTTCCAACTATATTCCTTCCTCTAGCTTCACAATTTGCTCATCTTCTATCCTTATCTCACATCTCTTGTCTGTTCATCTCTGGCATTTGTCCCACTATTGCCAATAAACGCTCCCCCGCCCCCTCCCCCATACCTACCACCCCACCCCACCCCCCCTCCCTCCGACCTGTATCCAATCCCTCTATCACTTGCCATGCTTTATCCTGCCGCCACTTCTCTTCCAGTTTTTATACCACCACCACCACTGAAGAAGGGTCCCAATTCGAAACATCATCTATACATGTTCTCCATAGATGCTGCCTGATTTAGTTTCATTTAGTTTCGAGATACAACACGGAAACTGGACATTCGGCCCATCGAGTCAGCGCCGACCATCAATCCCCGTACACTAACACTATCCTACACACTAGGGACAATCTTACAATTTTACAATTTTATCGAAGCCAATTAACCTACAAACCTGCACGTATTTGGAATGTGGGAGGGAACCGGAGCACCAAGAGAAAAAACACGCAGTCAGGGGGAGAACGCACAAACTCCTTACAGACAGCACCCATAGCCGGAATTGAACCTGGGTCTACAGTTCCTTGTGTGTCTCTATCTTTCTTTAACCTTTAGTATTAATGAGTATGTAAAAATATTCTTAACTCCTGGCCAACTGGCACATTTGATGAAGTGACACGTCTTTACTTCATGGGTGTCAGACGTTAACGCTTTTATTGCAGTAAGAAAGACCATCATTCATGCATATCCGATACAAATGTTAGGAACCTGCAATTTTTCTTTACATTTTTAATATTTTGCTCACCTGTTATAAATATACATCAAAACTAGCAATATATATAGACATGTTTCACTGAGGATCATTTATTTCTAAAACACTCAAATAAATTGGCATTAAGCACAAGAAGAATGGTTTTCTGTTTCACTACTCCTGAAAATTTGGTCTTGATGTGGCCTTCAAACAAGGACAGATGGAGAACACTTGCAAGGCAGTCTGAAGAAGAGTCCTGACACAAAATGTAGCCTCTCCAAGTCTTCCAAAGATGCTGCCCAAACTGCTGAGTTACTCCAGCATTTTGTGTGGGTTTTTGCAAACCAACATTTGCAGTTCCTTGCATTCATGACACTTGCATTTCAGACTTCCTAGTGCTCACATCTAGACTGTGGTTGGCTTACTTACATGTTAATTGATGGTCTGAAGCACTTTCCAATGTCTTAGCATGTGATGAAGTAATGTGAAAAGAGTTTTCTCACTAGCCTAGCTTGTCTTCAGTGTACTTCATTCCTGATGAGGGTTCTGGTAAAATGCCTATTATGCAACACTTCACACTGTTTATTATGAACTGCATTGAAGGAGCTTGTGACATAGAATCAAAGAGTACAGAAACAGGCCCTTTGGCCCGTCAAGCCAATGCTGACCATCAAACACCCCTTTACATTTATCCCATTTTACTCTGCCCAAATTCCCATCAACTTCTCCCAGAGGCCACCACTCAACCTACATACGAGGGCCAATTAACCTAACAATCATCTTCAGAATGTGGAAGGAAACCTGAGCGCTTAGAGGATACCCAAACAGCCACAGTGAGAACATGCAAGCTCCACATAGACAGCACCGAATGTCAGCATTGAACCTGGGTCACTGGAGCTGTGAGGCAGCAGCTTCACCAGATGTACCACTGTGCCACTCGTAAATATCACAGATGATTAGTTCGATGTTGCTACCAGCCTTACTTCATGCCGAGGCGTAAAAAGTAATATAATTCCTTTCTCAAGTTTAGATAATATAATAATTTCATAAGGCCTCCCTAAATGCTGCTGAACATATCAACAAAAATATAAAGGTGATTGTCACAGAATTAGGACAAGATTTGAAAATGCATAGTGACAGAAGATAAACCATGATTCAGTAAGAAATTATTTAAGGATTTGAATAGTATAAAACAAATATTCAAGATTAAATACCTAATTGAAGGGATAGAGTGAGAACAAAATATCATGGATATGGTCAATCTGAACCAAAAACAGGAAAGAAATTCAGCAGATCAGGTAGCTGCTGCATCGAGAGAAAAGTATTTTGTTTAGGTTGATAACCTTTCATTAGAAGTGAAGTACAGTATCTCATTTTTTTTCTGTTGCAGTTTAAGGTTTGTCTCAAGGGGGAGTATGCTTTCATTTAGTCTTAGAGATGTTGTTAATTTCCAAAAAATAATAGAAATCTCTAGTTCTTCCACTCACAGAGACACACACACACACACACACACACACACACACACACACACACACACACACACACACACACACACACACACACACACACACACACACACACACACACACTATATACACACACACACACACACTATATACACACACACACACACACACACACACACTATATACACACACACACACACACACACACACACACTATATACACACACACACACACTATACACACACGCACACACACACACACTATATACACAGTTATGTATATACAGTACTATATGTTTGTGTAACTGTGATTTACATAATATATAAATATATATTTATATTTGTGTGTGTGTGTGTAAATGTGATATATATCAGTTACGCACACATGCATATATTATGTAACTGTATATTACGTATATATATCACAGTTTTACACACACACGCACATATATATACACATATATTTTACATATATATATGTGTGTAATATACACAGTTATATATATACACACACACACAACAAGATTGCAAAAACTCTGCACACATTCTCAATGTCTATGCATTCAATAGTGTCATACTCAGTAATGTTTGTACCAATCTTGAAATAAAATAACCTTGCCACTGATGTGGCTCCCGGGTGTGATATCCCTTCCCTTGGTTGAGGGGTGGTTCCACCGGACTCTGCCCCTCAATGCTCAGTTTTTAAATCGTGCAGAGCTAAGCATATTTTCTCACTGTGACCATCACAGTTTCCATTGCAATCCAGAAGGCCAGACTCTCAAGTCATTTTAAAGTGAGTAAAAACAGCCACGTAAACAAGCCAAAAAAGTCTTGGCCAAGAACTGTTTTTAAGCACTAAAATTAGTAATAATCCTTTGAAGTATACCTCTAATCATCAGTTTAAAATGCTTGACTACTGATTGTGACAAACTAACAGAAAAATAAACCTATTCATATTTTTAATGAGTTCCTGTCACGTAAATGTCGAAAGCCCAGGAATCAAAGCAATGGCTTCCCATTACTGATTTTAGAGGCAGTGTATATCATTTCAAAATAATTCCGCTGGAATGTTTAATTTCACATATTTACAGTGAGAGTATCAGAGACTGGCTGGCGTAACCACGGTAATCAAGGCAAATTGAATCATTTAGCTTTATTTTAACATTTGTAATTTTCTAAATTCCTTCCTGTTCATTTTTGTAATGTTTAGTCTTCTGTTGAATATCCATAATGCTGGAGAGGAAATGCAGAAAATAATGGGAATGAACAACTTTTTAATATGAACATATAAGAAATATGAATGCCTCTGCAAGTTTTCAAGTTTTATTACTGAATATTTTCAGTAGGCCCACACTCTTGCCATAACAGTCATCACAGCCATGTCTTAACCTGAACCATTGAAAAGGCTGGGCATTCATGATATGTTAGATTCTGCCTGGAGGAACCCTATATATAGAGTGCTTTTATGATTCGCATCATGATTAGATGTTGGAGAGATACAGCACAGTTTCAACAGCTGGAGTAAACTATAGTGTGCAGAGTTTGTTGACTGCTTCACTCAGTTAAGATGTGAGCCTAGAAACAAGGAACTGAAGAAGGTACAAAAAATTGCTGGAGAAACTCAGCGGGTGCAGCAGCATCTATGGAGCGAAGGAAATAGGCGACGTTTCGGGCCGAAACCCTTCTTCAGACTGAAGATGCTGGTTTACAAACAAAAGACAAAAAGTGCTGGAGTAACCCAGCAGATCGGGCAGCATCTTTGGAGAACATGGATAGGTGACGCTTCAGGTCGGGACCCTTCTTCAGACACCTTCTTGGAGAAGGGTTCCGACCTGGAACGTCACCTATCCATGTTCTCCAGAGATGCTGCCTCATCTGCTGAGTTACTCCAGCGATTTGTGTCATAAGATGTGAATCTACCGAGGTGAGGTCTATTGTATGGTCAGATTGACTGCAGCAGGTGCATTGACCCAATAAACCACAGTAGCTTCAAAAGTGTTTTGAGGCTCGTGTTCTGAAAATAGAAAGGACTAAAATCTAAAGTCTTCCTCCACCATGAGGCTACCAATTTAAAGATTTTTTTAACATTTAGCTTTACTGTTGCGGAGAATGTACAGCAGTAAGGTCCATGCACAGTTACACAGCTAAAGCCATTTCATTGAACAAGAAGCATCTCCCCTATCATTTTAGAATCGTGAGGATGTGAACATTCAGAGTCGGTACACAGATACAGGTACCCTTCCATTTTAGCACTAAATGTAAATAGATCCTTAAATGATCCATGGAGATGGTGGTCAGCGTATTTGTGACAAATTGCAACTCTATCCGAGGTCAGGTCGGGGGGAGTTCCCCCCCGCCACGGGTACCATGTAATCCCGTGCTACCTGCTCCATGGTTGGATAGTCGGCGACTAAACCGTCTCCCCCACCTGGTTTGCCAGGTGAGGAGGAGGCTGTGGACCCCCAACAGGACCAAAAGCAAGACCTGTCAAAGGGCAGATGAGCTTCTAGCAAGCCAACGGCCATCCACACTTGAGTAGAAGTTGCGATCACTGTCATACATAGCATTGCAAGGCACCGTGCATGCCCGTTGAGGTTTTCAACGGTGATGATGATTACTGCTATAAAATAGGGTGATTTTTTTCAAAATAAGCATATTATCCTTTCATATTGAGAGCATTTACAATCTGCATTAGATTAATTCAACCTCTGAAAAGTTTATTTTAAATCTCCCTTTAAAAAGTTCTCAAGAGTCAAAGGGGTTAAAATGAGTTTATTGTCATGCACTGACAATGGAATAATGTAATTTGTACTTGTGCCAGCTTAACAGAACTGTAAGTCCATGTCTGAGTAGTAATATTCTTTTGATGCTATTCTCCTTTCCCAATATTATACAAATTAAATTTAAAGGCAGGGCTCCTAAAATTGTACTTATTATTGAAAATTACAATGTGTGTTTTATCATAATGTCTTCTTCTCAGACCCTTCGGCTGGATTGAGTGGAAACAAGGAACTGCAGAAGCAGGTTCAGAAAAAAGACATAAAATGCTGGCGTAACTCAGCGGGCCAGGCAGCATCCTTTACCTTCCTGTCCTGGGCCTCCTCCATTGCCAGAGTGAGGCCACACACAAACTGGAGAAGCCACACATGATATTCCACTTGGGTAGCCTATAACCTAATGGTAAGAACATTGAATTCTCCAATTTTGGATAATTAACCAAACCACTGCCCCTATCTTCCCACGCCCCCCCCCCCCCCCCCCCCCTTCTGTCCTCCCTGCCACTCCCCACCTGGGCCCACACCTATTTCTCCCCTTCCCTTTCCACCTACATCCCTTCCTCTAGCTTCACAATCCGCATCTCTTCAATCCTTTTGTCTCGCACCTTTTGTCTTTTCATCTCTGGCCTTTGTCCAATCATCTGCCTATCAAAACACCTTTCATTTGTATCCACCTATTATTTGCCAGTCTTTGTCCTGCCCATCCTCTCCCCCCCCCCCCCCTCCCCCACCCACCCCACAAATAATTAGTTCTGAAGAAGGGTCCTGACCCAAAACGTCACATCCATGTTCTCCAAGATACCACCGGACCCGCTGAGTTACTCCAGCACTTTGCGTTTTTGTTGGGGCTGAGGATGACTTGCATCCATTCCAGATCTGTGGAGGGGAAGATGTCCGTTCATGAGTTATTCTCATATGGAATGGCTGTTTTTGACCTGATCGCTAATCTAAGTCAATTAAGGATCAGGATTGACTACACAGACATAGCACACATAAAAAATACATAGACACATACACCAAACACACACACACACACACACACACACACACACACACACACACACACACACACACACACACACACACACACACACACACATATACACACACACACACACACACACACACACACACACACACACACACACACACACACACACACACACACACACACACACTAACTAAGCTGGCACATATACCTTCTGATCATACACAGACATACAATGTAGCCCACATCCTGTTCCTTAGCAATTCTTCTTTGACCCCCCCCCCTCTCACTCTCCATGCCCCAGTACCCCCTCCACTATATCTCTCTGCCTCCCTCACCCACCCCCACCTCAGTCCCCCAATCTAGTTTCCTTGACATAGCTTCAACTACTCGTTATTAGCTATAATAATAACATCTTGTTAACATTTCCAACGAACGCTAATACCAAAATCTTTTTCTCTTTGCTACTTTAGGTAAAGGGCGTCCATGGTTTCAACTCTGCTGGTTAGCTCTGAAGATAGATACAAAGTGCTGGAGTAACTGGCAGCATCTTTGGAGAAAAAGGATGGGTGACGTTTTGGGTCGGGACTGTTCTTCAGCCATTTGGATAAGCACATAGATATGCTGGGAATGGAGGAATGTGGATTATGGGCAGGCAGATAAGGGTTGGACTTGGCATCATGTTCAGCTCAGACATTGTGGGCAGAATTGGCTATATTAGTGCTGTGCTGTTCTTTGTTCTATGATACTCAAAGATCCCTGTCTGCCATGTGATTACCAGCACAGTTAGTGAAGTTACCTGACAGTTTCTGCTACACACCGGATACATTGTAATGTTATGTCCATAATGATAGGAGTCTGAAAACTATGACCACCAGGTACAAGAATAGCTTCTTCCCAACAACCATCTGGCTCTTGAACACTACACAACACTAACCTCAACTATAGACTGTCTGTGGTTGCACCAAGGATTGTGATCTCTGGCGCTGTAAGGCAGCAACTCTTCCGCCCCACATTTCTTTCCTCTCTGTTCAGAGTAACTTTTATCCAAAATGCACTGGTTTTGGGGGTTATTGGTTTATCTAATTTTATTGTATATTGTCCATTATATTTACTGGCCTGTTATGCCGTTGCAAGTAAGAATTTCATTATTCTGTTGTTGATACGTAGGATCATTAAATGCTCTTGACTATCTCAAGTCAAGAGTCAAGAGAGTTTTATTGTCATATGTCCCAAAACGGAACAATGAAATTCTTACTTGCAGCAGCACAACACATATGTAAAAATAGTACTTTGTAAACACCATAATAAACACCAAAAAATAAGTTTAGTATATAAAACCAAACAATAATAATACAAAACAAAAACGATGCCCCCATGTCCATGTAGTTTGCAGCTTATTTTTGGGGGCCAGCGAGGAACAAAGAACAACTAGGGGGGCTCTAATGAGTATTTTTGTAACTTTGTCAGCACCAGATATGTGGCGACTCTTTGCATATTATATGCAAAAATTAAAATTTACTGCACCTAGGTACACATGACAATAAAATATCATTGAATCATTGTTGTAGTGTTCCATAGTCAGGTGGTTTTTGGGAAGAAGCTGCTCATGAACCTGGACGTTACAGTTTTGAGGCTCGTATACCTTCTTCCTGATGGCAGTAGTGAAATGAGAGCGTGGTCAGAGGAGTGTGGGTCTCTGATGGCGCTGGCTGCCTTTTTGAGGCAGCACCCCCTGTAGATCCCTTGACTCACTTACAAGTGGGCGCAGTAAGCTACATTAGAGACCATACAAGTCTTTGAGCATAATCTGTGACACATCCGTGAGCGTTTTGTAAAATATTGTGTGATTGTTCAATATGCATTTTACATCCTCGTGCATTTGCGTTTGAGGCGGCTCGGTGGCACAGCCTTACAATACCAGGGTTCGATCCTGACTATGGGTGCTATCTGTACAGAATTTGTATGTTCTCCCCGTGACCGCATGGGTTTTCTCCGGGTGCTCCGAATTCCTCCAACATTCCAAGGACGTGCAGGTTTGTAGGTTAATTGGCTTTGGTAAAGATTCCAAAATTGTCCCAAGTGTGCAGGATAGTGCTAGTATATGGGGTGACCGCTGATCGTTGAGCCTGTTTCCACGCTGTATCTCTAAAGTAAAGTCAATCCCATTATCATGGTGTGGCCTGTGATGAATCAGGGAGGTGCTGGAGTGAACAATATAGTAAATGGAATAGGGTGTCTGCAGTGGGTTAGAGTGGATTCACACTACATGCTGTGTTTCAGATCAGAATGGATAGGGCCACTCACTGCATTGTAAATCAAAGATCCTATAGCAAACAAGATAGATCACTCGACGAAAAAGACATAGTACGGTCATGGGCAAATTCATGGGAAATTTTCGGCCCCATTTCCGTAACCGGCTTTCGTCTCAGCACCAAAGATCCCATAGCGGAGCAAAGATACTAGTGCGGAGACGGAAGCCGGTTACTGAAAAATCCTGGTAAAAATAAAAGTTATTTGGTAAAAATCTTCTCCTCATTTTCAGGATTATAATTAATTAACACAAACAGTTCCCCCGCAACGTTGATTACACTGCGAGTCGGATCGGGTTGGGTCGGGTCGGGTTACTGAAATGGATGAAAAAAAGGCCCAGGTTCCGCTCCGTTGCGTACTACACGTCAGCCCATTGCATTTAGAAGGAGTGGTCTATCTTGTTTCGCTATAGGATCTTTGTTGTGAATCACGAAGGCTCTAGTAGCGTGCGGTTTAGAACAGCAATGTGGCCTTATTTTTCTCTCAGGACTTCATTTAACACAGATGTTCCATGGGTTTGACCCACTGCACCAACATTTGGACTGAGTGTTTCTTTCTCACCGCATGAGTATCGGACTCTTTCCTCATTCACTGCTCTGTGGGGAAGGATTAGAAGAGGGAGGAAACCTTCCTTGCCAGGGGACAGCCTAAATAAACCAGCAGTTCTGCAGGTCAATATATTAGGCCTCATGAAACACATAAATCAGGCATGAAGCAAGCAGCCAAACTCTCACGCAATCTTAGTGGGACTTTTGGACCAATTATAGAACCGCTAGCTCTGATCTGCAGACATTTGTTGATGTAAATAATGCAAAAATATTATTGCAGAGTTCCAACATTGTGTCATAATATTATTCCAGATTCCCTGCATCAGACCGGAGAGGTTGCATGCTCAGAATTAATTACTCTGGACACGGAACTGCTGCAAAAATAAATAAAAGCACTTGCAAATCACAGACCACTGATTGTCGTTTGTATGTACTTGTGGAAATACTGTCTATAAATGCTTTCTGCTACTTATAACGGATTAAATTAGTCTGAATCGTGATTGCTTAAGTAGTGCATTCAATCAAACATAGCCCAGAAAAAGCACCCGCAATAATTCATTAGTCAAACACCAGAAAAAGCAAATGTAAACTCCAAAGCAAATGTAAACTCCAAAGTTCCGAACAATCCATGCAACGTTTGAATATTCTTCTTTCATTTAATTATGAAGTCAAACCGGGGAATTATTCATAGAGCATGCTGAGGATTGTAGATTCAATTGACTATATGTATTTAACCTTGGGTTATTTTCTTGACATCCAATGTGGATAGTTATATTCAACAAGTCACCGCTTTTATCTTTGATTAGAAAATTACTGGTGACATCAGGGTTCAGGTTTATTCACTCGCGGGTTGAGAACCCTTTTCAAGTCGAGTTGTGATGAAGTTTCAAGACCAGAGAGAGATAATTGCACATACTGGCAACAAACCACCCGAGGAAAGATAGTGTGGCTAAAAATATCAAAGAAAATTGCACTTGATTGCAAACAATTGAATGAACTATCCATAGACTGACAGGTGGGAGTCTGTTGATAAGGAATAAAATGAAAATCAAAAATAAACTGCAGATGCTGGAAATCCGAGATAAAAACAGAAAATGTGGGAAGCATTCCACTAGTCAGGGGGCATCTGCGGAAGGAGAAACAGTTAACGTTTCAGGTCACTCTTCATCAGAACTGATATGGAATTTGAACCTGATGGCTTTTTTGAAACACATATTAAACACATTAAAGCCACAGTAATAAAAGCAGAAAATGTTGGAAAGGTTAGGCAGTATAGTGGTATGAAATCAGAATTAACAGATGCTAACCTGCTCATTACTTATAGCTACTTCTGTTTTTATTTCAGATATCCAACATCTGCAGTCATTTGTCCTTGATTTACATTTCACACAGGAATTGAAAATAGATGTACATTTTATAACCATAAGCACTTACAAGTATATCCTTAACATGTGTGGTGATTATGAAGGGTTGTTGTAAATGACTGGGGGATTCTGTCTTTAATTCCATTTGTTGTTGTTGGGATTTTTGTTTTGTTTTGGATGTGCAAAAATACAAACACTGTGTGTATTTTCGATAAAAGTTACTCTGAAAAGAAATGTGAAACGGTAGAGTTGCTGCCTTACAGCGCCAGAGACCAGGGTTCGATCCTGACTACGGGTGCTGTCTGTGCAGAGTTTGTACATTCTCCCTGTGACCGCATGGGTTTCCTCCAGGTGCTCTGGTTTCCTCCCACATTCCAAAGACATGCAGGTTTGTAGGCTAATTGGTTTCTTTAAATTGCCCCTAGAGCGTAGGTTGTGAAACTAGGATAACTAGTTTACGGGTGATTATTGGTTGGCGCAGACTCAGTGGGCCATAGGGCCTGTTTCCACGCTGTATCTCTAAACGAAACGAAACTAAAAGCTGTGATTGTTGATCTTCTGGGGCAAAGGTTAAGGGAGATTTTTTTTTAATGGTAAAATTTGGTGAAGGAAAATTGGTACCCAAAGCCACTGCTAACCAAGGCTCTCGACCCGAAACGTCACCCATTCCTTCTCTCCAGAGATGTTGCCTGTCCCGCTGAGTTAAGGGGCTGTCCCACTGCGGCGACCTAATTGTCGAGTTTAGAAGAGTTTAGGAGAGTTTGAAAAAGTGTCATGTAGAAAACCTCCTTCGACCTCCTTCGACAATGTTGAAGACTAGCTTCGACTAGCTTCGGGAAAAGTGGACACCGAATAGTGGAGAGTGAAGACGATCTCCTTCGATCTCCTTCGACCTCCCTTCGACTATGTTGAAGACTATCTATGACTACCTTCGACTACCTTCGATTACATTCGACTACCCTCGATTACCTACGAATAATATGACATACTTCGACTAAACCTACGAGTAAAAAAAATATATATTTTTTCCATGGCGACCTTTTTTCCATGGCGGGCATTTTTCAGCATGTTGAAAAATACGCCGCGACCTAGCTGAGGCCTCGAGTACACGGGGCCTACTCTCGAGCATGAAGAAGAGTTACAAAGACCTCCTAGGACTTTGTGTCGACCAAGCTGGGAGTATGAGTCGAAGGCAAACTCATCTAAACTCGCCAATTAGGTCGCCGCAGTGGGACAGCCACTTTACTCCAACGTTTTGTGTCTATCTTCAATTTAAACCAGCATCTGCAGTTCTTTCCTACACATCTACCTAGTTTACTTAAGTTTAGAGATACAGCGTAAAAACGGGCCCTATGGCCCACCAAGTCCATGCTGACCAGCGATCCGCATTACACTAACTCAGACTACACACTAGGGACAATTTAATATTTTTACCAAAGCCAATGAACCTACAAACCTGTACGTCTTTGAAGTGTGGGAGGAAACTGACGCTCCGTGCCACCCATCTACTAGTAACAGAAAATGTTTTTTTAAGTATCATGCAGAGGTGTCATTATGGACAGTAAAGGTGGTAGAAGCAGATTCACTAGTAACTTTCAAAAGGGAGTTTTAAAAATACTCAGCTACTTCCTCTGCAGCTTATTTCATATTGGAAAAAGTTGTCCCTTAGGTTCCTATTTTAACTTTTATCTTGTACCTTAAACCTATGCCTTTAGTTTAGATATACAGCATGTATATCTAAATAGTTTAATTTAGATATACAACATGGAAACAGGCCCATTGAGTCCACACATCAATCATCCATTTACACTAATTCTATGTTATACCGATTTCTCATCCACTCCCTGCACATTTAGGGGTAACTAGACCAAGTGCAGACCCTGTTCCCCCAACGCAATATTGCACCACTCATGCATCGCCCCCCAACTGCGCAGGCGCGGCTCATTTCTCCTCATCCCCCAGCACTCCTTCCTCCTCCTCTTCACCCTCCCTCTTCAATCCCTAGGGAGGGAGGGGGTGTAGAGAGGGAAGGGTGGTAGAGAGGGAGGGGGGGTAGAGAGGGAGGGGGAGTGGTAGAGAGGGAGAGGGAGGGGGACAGAGAGGATGGGGGAGGGGGTGGAGAGGGAGGGGAGTAGAGAGGTAGGAGGAGGGGGGTAGGGGGGGTGGAAGGGTAGAGAGGGAGAGGGCAAGGAAGGGAGAGGGAGGGGGTAGATAGGGAGGGGGTAGAGAGGGGGAGGGAGGGGGCGAGAGAGGGAGTGTATATGTGGCAACTACCTTCTCTACCCCCTCCTCTCCCTCAATCCCCCCCATCTCCCCCTACAACCCACTCCCCACCTCATCTCCCTCCTCTGCATTTCCCTCATCCTCCTCCTCTCACTCCCATTCCATACCCCAGCACCTACTCAGGTCGTAGAGCAGCGCCAGGGCATGGAACTCGGCCTAGTTCTTGTACTCGGTCCAGCCCTGGCTGTAGACTCCAGCCGTCAGCTCGGCCGCTGCCTGGGCTCCAGTCCAGGCCCCAGCTTTATCTCTGGGCTCGTCCCTGACCCCGGACCCAGGCTCGTCCTTGGTTCCAACGGCGACTTCTTTCTTGGTCCCATCCCAAGACCCGGGCTCGGCCCTCACTCCAGCTCCAGGACCAGGCTCGGCTCCAGCCCAGGCCCAGTCCCCGGGCTCGGCCCGTGGCAACCACCCTCCCCACCAGGTACCGGCCGGTCGTCGGGCGTCGAGCACTGACAGCCGCCGGCTCTCCTAGTTCACTGCGAGCGTTGGAGTGGCCCTCCCGTCCAGAGTGGCCCGTTGTGCTTTGCGAACTGCTGTTGAAGCGCTGGAGCGCCCCTTCCTCCCAGAGTGGGGGAGTGCATTGAGACGTAATTCTGGAGGGCCCTCCCTCCCAGAGTGGGGGAGTGCATTGTGACGTAATTCAGATTTTTTTTTCCCGAAATGGGAGAGCTTTTGGGGCTAATTTTAAAATTTCAAGGATTAATAACTTCGGAAATATAGGTGGGAATGCGACGGGATGATGTTTATCGCCACCATGGGGAAAACGTGAGTTGGATGTGTGAAAATGGGAAGGCTGTGGCCTAGTGTTTGGAAGAAGATTGCAAAACCAGATTGACACAGAGACACATCGTGGGCAGAACGTGGGCCCAAACGCAAACAATAGGAAGACTTTTAGTATTATAGAGATTTCACAGAGGCAAAACCCACGCGATCATGGGGAGAATGTAGAAACTCTGTACAGACAATACCCTTATTCAGGATTGAACCCGGGTCCCTGGCGCTGTAAGGCATCAACTCAACTGCTATGCCACCCTGCAGCCCTACTGGAACAGCAGAAACCTGAACCAGTCTTAAATATATTTTAAAAGAACATTAACACTTTTCAGTCCTTTTTTACACAGCGCAAGCATATATATTTGCAAAAGCTGACCCAAAGTGATGGGTAATTGCAGTGCTATCACAGTAGCCTTTCATGTCTCCTCACACCCTCCCCCATCAAACCCCCCCGTCCCCTCCTCCATAAGAAGACCACCCATGAGAAATCATTGAAAATATGCAGCCAACTGCTTTGAACAGATGTTTCAATTAAATATAATCTGAAACTAATGGAGGTGCCATCTGTCAGGGAGGAGACAATGCATTTTAAAAATGTAGTGGGGGACTGTGCCACATTTCACTCCTGCTATTATGGGTTTTATTATAATAAAGTAGTCTCACTTCTGTAAGGTGCACCAACAGAACTGTAAAATTATTCAGCTGCTGTGTGAGCTGGTTGCGTGCTGGAATGCAAAACCCTGAGAGTTTTTGTTGAAAATTAAGGCAGTCCTAAATCGCGCCATTTTAAGTATAAAACTAGCAGTCAGGGACCTGCATCTAACTGCCCATGCCTGATGGATGAGATAGCTGTGAAATTATTGACACACATCGGCACGGTGACGCAGCGGTAGACCCAGCTCCAGAGACCCAGGTTCAATCCTGACTTCGGGTGCTGCCTGTATGGAGTTTGTACGTTCTCCCCTTGACCACGTGAGTGTTCTCCGGGTGCTCCGGTTTCCTCCCACATTCCAAAGACGTACGAAAGGGTACAATACCACTTTATTTATCCCAGAGGGACATTAGTCTGACATCAGTCAAAAGATACAAAGCATTGAAAGCGTCACATGCATTATAATAATAATAATGAAATAATGAAATGATGAATAATAATGACATTTAAATTACCAGTTATTGCACAGCACATATGTAATATTGCACAAATATGAAATTAAATTATCGAGTGCAAAGGTCCTGGATTAGAGATGTGCAAAGAAGGATTGGGGGGGGGGGGGGGGGAGGGAGTCAGTCTACCTCACAACAGCAATCGGAGGAGTTGTACAGATTGATAGCCACTGGGAAAAAGGATCTCCTGTGGCATTCAGTGCAATACCTTGGTGGGACCAGCCTGTTGCTGAAGGTTGACCAGTGTGTCATGGAGGAGGTGAGATGTATTATCCAAGGTGCTCCGCAGTACAGGTTTGTAGGTAAATTGGCTTCGGTAATATTTGAAATTGTCCCTAGTATGTCGGGTAGTGTTAGCGTCTGGGTTCCCTGTTCAGCCTGGACTCAGTGGGCCGAGGGGCCTGTTTACAGGCTGTATATCTAAAACAAAATAAAACTAAATCTAAGTCTCTTGCTAACACACACGGATCTGAGTTGCAAAGGTTTGGTTCTGATTTCTGCTTTTATCAACTGTAATAAAAACCATAAGGAAAAGCTAATATGAAAGTAAGAAATTTGAGAAAAGGCCAAAAGATTGAGGCTGGAAGGGTGAGGAGGGAATGTGCAATCTTGCTTTCCCTCTCTCTCCATCCCCTCACACTTCCCAGTTGTCCGGCCAGTCTTACTGGCTCCGTCTACATTTTATCTCTGTCCCGCCCACTCCCCTGACATCAGTCCGAAGAATGGTCTCGACCCGAAACGTCACCCATTCCTACTCTCCAGAGATGCTGCCTGCAGCTTTTTGTGTCTATCTTACTGTAAAGCAACATCAGCAGCAAAATAATCTCACTTGCATCTAGTTCACAAATTTTTGTTCACACGGGGGAGATGCCGAGAAGGAAGCTGGACCCGGCAGCAGAGGGGGGGTGGGGGGTGGGATTGGCTAACCTGCTTCCACGTGCAGCGGCAGGCAGTAGTAGATAGGACTGTTCAGTGAACTTTTGTAACTTTGTCAGTGCAGGAAACGTGGCGATACTCGTGTACTGCCTAGTGAGGTCTGCTGTATGATTTTACCAGGTTGCGTGCAAAACAAAGCATTTCACTGTGCCTTGATACATGTGACAATAAAGTATCATTGAATCATTGAACTGAATTGAATCATTGACTTCGGTCAAAAATATTACAGTCTGAGCCATGTACAATCAACCTGGGAATGACCCAAGGTAACACCACGTTCTATACTTTTACAGTCTTTCGCAACGTATGCTAGCATGGTGGTGAAAAGACGGTAAAATGGGCCCAACTTCATATTGCTTGGTAATATTTTTCTTGATTCAAAAATCAGGAGCTAAGCTATAGTTCAGTTTATGCGACACATTACTGACAAAGACGGCAGAACCAACACAGAGTGCGGTAGCAGCTAGGTGAAGCGTTGTCCTAGCATGAGCTGAGTGAGGCTTGCCTGTTATACGGTGCCACAAGTGAAAGATACATGCTTCTTAATAGAGAGACCAAACAGTAACTAACGATTCATGCTACTTGTGTACATTTCAGTCATGATGATGAATATCACTTAAAAAGAAAATTAACATTGGAGTACAAATAACCCAGTCATAGATCCAAATGAATCTTCCAGCTATTCCAACCATGAAAGAAGGAAAGACAATGACCTTTGCAGATCTGAGTTCAATCACAAAAGTAGGACAGTGGCGCAGCGGAAGAGTTGCTGCCTTGCAGCGCCAGAGACCCGGGTTCGATCCTGACTACAGGCGCTGTCTGTACATAGTTTGTGCATTCTCCCTGTTGACTCCGGGTGCTCCGGTTTCCTCCCAGACTAAAAACACATACAGGTTTGAAGGTTAATTGGCTTCTATAAATTGTAAATTGTCCTGAGTGTGTAGGATAGTGCTAGTGTACGGCATGTGAGCCAAAGAGCCTGTTTCCACACTATATCTTTAATGTCCAAAAGTAAAGTCTACAGGTCATCATATCTTCCTAAATATAAAAAAACATAAGACTCTAGTAACTTCCGAGTAAAAAAATCTTGTTAAATCCCCTTTAACGGCTTTCCCTGACCTACCTGTGACAGATGCTCTGATAATCATAGAACACATAAAAACCAGCAATGCTAAACTGATGCATGGTGCTACCCCTGTACCATTGACGGTCAGGGTCTTCCCTTTGCTACTCTCCCAATGAATGAACGCACAATCCACAACTGTGTCAATGTACCCTGTCCCTGGTGAAAAATCCTGCAAGCACCAAAGTGTCTATACAGGTAGTGATGGTGAAGACACTCAGGCCTAAGTGCATGCTCCCTGGACTGAGAACTAATTCACGATTCCCAAAAGACATGAGGCTGGATTGAATCACAGATTAACGTATGGTGAGCGGTTGACGGCACTGGGCCTGTACTCACTGGAGTTTAGAAGGAACCTCTTTGAAACTTACCAAATATTGAAAGGCTGGGATAGAGTGTATATGTGGAGATGATGTTTCAACCAGTGGGAAGCTCGAGGACCCGAGGGCATAGCCTTCAGAATAAAAGGACGTACCTTTAGAAAAAAGACAAGGAGGAATTTATTTAATCAGATGGTGGTGAATTAGTGGAATTCATTGCCACAGATGGCTGTGGAGGCCATCAATGGATATTTTTAAAGACAGATTCTTGATTATTAAAGGTGTTAATGCGGAGATGGCAGGAGAATGGGGTTGAGAGGGAAAGATAGATCAGCCATGTTTGAATAGTGTGGCAGACTTGGTGGGCTGAATGGCTTAATTCTGCTTCCATGACATAAATCAGAAAAAAATCAGGAACGACAGAAGCCCAGATCAAACATGCCCTCTTGCTATTTGAATGGAGATAAATGAAAGGTTGCTGCTCAATCCCTGCATGGGAAGCAGGTAGATCGCTGAAATATTGTAATGAAACAGCCTGTCCTCTTTTTACACTCATTGACCACAACAAGCTGGTTGTCCAGCTCTTAAGAAACCTGGCAGCTGAAAGGCGAAAATAACTAAATCCATGAGATGGGTACTTTTACGCCATTGCTCCCAGGCCAGGAGGACCAGAACGGTTACTCCAAGCTTCAGTCCTCCCCAGTAAACAGAGCTTCCTCATTCCGCCATGCCCCCCCCCCCCCCCCACTGACCTCCACTCTGCCCTGACCAGCCACAGCAGAATCCCTTCTCAACCACCATCAGATTCCCAGGCCATCAACAGATCTAATCAGCTCTAATCAGCTCTAATGCTCCACCCTTACAGCCCCAGAGGACGGCAAAGTGCCACAGCTGGTAAAGCTGTTACTTGATAACGCCTGAGGCCCGGGTTCGATCCTGGTCTCGGGTGCTCTCTGTTTGGAGTGTGCATGTTCTCGCTGTGTAAGCTAGTTGTAAGTCTTAGGTTGTAAGCTAGGTTTCCTCCAGGTGCTCCGGTTACCTCCCACATCCCAAAGACGTATGGGCTGTAGGTTAATGGGCCTCTTTAAAAATTGCTCTTAGAATGCATTGGCATAACGTACAACTAGTGTGCATGGGTGATCAACAGCCAGTGTGGACTCGTTGGGCCGAAGGGCCTGTATCCATGCTGTATCTCTAAACTAAACTCAACCTTGACCATTACTAAACCATCCTTCTGTTCCCACTTGAGAGGCATAGATACCACAAAATTAATCTCCTTGATCCTAAACCAGCAGTGGAAGCATTCCCGTTACCACAACGCCACCCACATCCCTTCTGGACTTCCCACCCACCCCGTTAATGAACGTGCTCTCTCGGACTACTTCCCATCTGAAAGGCCTCCAACCTGTCAGTCAGACCTTTCAACCTTAACATCAAATTCTGCAGGACATCCCAACCTTTTGGGTTTCCTGACCATCCCAGCCAATTAGCACTGATCCACACATCACAACCAACATACTCAGTCCAAATTCTGGGTCCAGCATTCTAAATTAAAGAATTGTTCAGGTTGGTGTTACAATGTATGGGTCCATCCACTATCAGTGTGAGGTCTAGAAGACCAAGCTGCCGGCTCGATGATAACGGCCCGCAGATGTTCCTCTTCCACCAGACCTCAGACAGCCGCATCTCAATTCTGAAAATCTAGAAAGAGAAAAAAAAAATTTTTTGTGATAATATGCTGCTTTTAGAGGCAATCAATACTCTTGATTCCAATCTCTCCTACATAACATGTATCATAGAAAACCAGAAACTGATTGCGTTAACCTCTCTCAAGCCCAAGTATACAATATTTTGTAATCAACTTTTTTCCTTTTCTCGCCAAAAACCTAATTTCCAGATTGGGCATGGGACAATGAGAACTATCTGGAGGTCAAAGCTTCCCTCGGTGACCATATTCAGCATGTTTGCAACATTTTATCACAGAAGTCATCTTTTGACTTTAGAGATACAGCGTGGAAACAGGCCCTTTGGCCCACTGATTCCCCGCCAACCATTGATCACCCCGTACACTAACACTATCCTACACAATAGGGCCAATTTACAATGTTCCCAATGCCAATTAATTTGCAAACTTGTACATCTTTGGAGTGTGGGAGGAAATGGGATTACCCGGAGAAAACCCACGCGGTCACGGGGAGAACGAACAATACAATGCAATGGAACTACATAGATCCATCTAAGATTGACTCTATCAAAGATTGATAGACCGGTCATAGTTTAGATGGCTCATGTTGGTCGGCATGGCTAAGTTGGGCCAAAGGGCATGTTTCCACTCTATATAATCTATTGACCCTGTGGACAACACATATTATAAAGAGGGTTGTATAGTGGCAACTTCACCAGTTGTCTTCAATGTTGGGCAAAATAGAATAAAATTACTCTGCTCTGGTCCTGCCTGCAACTCTCTGCTTACATTCCTTATACCTCGTGTAGACAGCTACATTGCAAGTATAATTACTGTGACTTTCTAGGGACTGGCAATAAATTGCGTAGGTCTTCTGAGCTATTACTCCCAGTACCTTTATTTCCAAGTTGAAGCTGTTTTTCTAAAACATACATTAGAAGCCAATATCTCAATGTAAAAACAATCTACGTGTTTGATAAAAATGTACTTGAAATACATTGCCCGATTGGTGCGACAGGGTATAATGGGATTAATTGAGCAATGAATCTATACATAAGAAACATAGTGCACTAGGATAAAAACTTACTGCCTTGTGCAATAACACAGATGGCCCTTGCATAGAGTGCAATGTAACATCAGGCCATATACAATGCAAGAGACAGATAAATATCAGCATGCAGTCTTAAGACTTTAGAGATACAGCATGGAAACGGGTCCTTCAGCCCATTGAGTCCCCGCTGACCAGCAATCACCCCACACATTGGCACTATCCCACACTCGAGGGACAATTTTTACCAAAGCCAATTAACCTACACCCCTGTACGTCTTTGGAGTGTGGTAGGAAGCCACAGCACCCGGAAAAAACCCCACGCGATCACAGGGAGAATGAACAAACTCAGTACAGATAGCACCCATAGTCAGGACCAAACCCGGGTTTCTGACACTGTAAGGCAGCAACTCTACAGCTGCACCACTGTCATTCTAGGGCAATGCATCAGGATGCGACCAACTATTATCTAAACAACAGCATTAATACAGAAATGTTGATATAAAACATATTCACCTTCTAGCAGAGAACAGTTTATCAATCTCATCCAGTGATTGTCCCTTTGTCTCAGGAAGGCAAAGACTTATAAAAGCAACTGAAGCAAATCCCACCAATCCATAGAATAGGAACGTCCCAGCGAGTCCAATGGAATCTGAATGGAGAAAGAGTTGGCACGAGTGAAGTACTGGCACGTGAGCATTTTTATTTCAAAAACTAAATTACATTACAACCAAAGGCTCTGAAACACATTGGAACTTCCTGTGGCTATGTAATGAGCCACATTAATGCCAGACAAAGCACAGTGGGCTGGAGGAACTCTGTGGGTCAGGCAGCATCTGTGGAATGAATGGACAGGCAAAGTTTCAACACTTCTTCAGACTTTAGACTTTAGAGATATAGCCTATGGAAGCAGGCTCTTTGGCCCTCCGAGTCCACGCCGACCAGCGATCACCCTGTACACAAGCACTATTCCACACACTAGGGACAATTTACAATTTACAGAAACCAGTTAACTTACAAACCTGTAAATCTGTGGAGATTGGGAGGGAACCAGAGCACCCAGAGAAAACCCACGCAGTCACAGAGAGAATGTACAAACTCCATACGGAGAGCACCCATAGTCAGGATCGAACCCGGGTCTCTGGCACTGCAAGGCAGCAACTCTACCACTGCGCCGCTGTGCCACCTGGACTAATATAGAAGTGGGGGGAGAAAGCTGGAAAAGAGATGTGGGGGGAGTACAAAGCATGACAAGTGATGGGTGGATACAGATGAAGAGGGTTTATTTGACAGACGGGCAGAGTAAGTGACCAAGGCAAGAGTTGAAAAGAAAACAAAAGGATGTCCGACAAGGAGAAGAGGAGTGAAGTGTAAAGCTGGAGGGAGGGATGTGGATGAAAGGGGACATGGAGGACGGAAATGTGGGGGGGGGGGGAGGGAAATGGGAGACAAATGTACAAAGGAAGGGAAAGGAGCAGAGTGACTGGATGAGGGGGATGGGAGATATAGGAGCACACCAGAGTGGGGACAGAGTGGGGATGAGGGGCTTGGGAAAGAAGATGGGGTGGGTGGGTATTATTTGGTTGGAGTATTCAAAATTCACACCGTTAAAGCCCTGTCCCACGATACGAGTTCATTCCAAGAGTTCTCCCGAGTTTGCCCTGATTCGAACTCGGAGATTTACGGTAATGGCCGCTCGTCGGTACTCGGGGCTCTCGTGGACATTTTTCATCAAGTTGAAAATCCCTTCACGAGTCTTCCCGTGCTTACCTGCCATGGCGCTAAGAGACTTCCCCGAGCTCCGACGTACCCGCTACGTTCATTCTCCGTGCTTACCACAAGTTTGATTTTTTTTAAACTCGGGAGAGCTCTTGGAATGAACTCGTACTGTGGTACAGGGCTTTTAGGTTGTAAGCTACCCAGTTTCTTCAAAAGATCTTTGTTGAAATAGCAGTCTACTGAAACAGTTTTTGCAATGTAGTGAGTTGCAACATAACAAATATAGCGGCCAGTTTACACACTGCAGGTCCCACAAGCAGCAATGTGATACAGATCAGTAATTATTCTTTAAAATAATCAATGGGTAAACACTGATCTGGACACAGGGAATAATTCCCCTTTATTTCTCTAGAATAGTTTCTCTTGATTTTTTTACATGCTCATCCGCGGTTTAACATCTCAAACCAAACTCATCACCTCTGACAGTGCAGCATCTCCCCGGTATTGAACTGACGTGTCAGCCAAGCTTCCTGCACTCAAATCGTGAGTGGAAAGGGATTTAAACCTAGAACCTTCTGATGGTTAATCTTCACTAGGGGTAAGAACCAACATCAACTTATTGGGAGCTATCCACCCACCACTACCATCTTGAGACATCGATCATGATGAAGTATTCATTTTCCCACTGATTTGCTAAGTTACTGAGATCTCTTGATCCATTCGGTGCAAATGCTTTTGAGTCATTTTGATTGAATAAGGCCCAATGTAAAAACTACTCACCAATAACATCTAGGAACGTCACTGTGACAACTAGGTTTGCCGCCCAGTTGAAGCTACTGGAGAATGCAAATGCTCGGCCTCTTATTCCGGTGGGGAATATTTCACTCAGAACCAACCAGGTCACTGAAAAATCAGACAACTTTATGTTATGAATTTGGCATTATTGCCGCCAATTGACACGAGAATCAACAATTTATCAGACAATCCAGGAACAACAGATTAGCGGAGATGGAGCTGAGCCACTTGTTGAATCCACATCATTTGTCAGTCTTTGCCTCTATTTACCACCTCCCCCCCCCCCCACACACACACACACACATACCCACCACTCCCCCCTACCCATATCCCATCAGTGAAGTAGGGTCCCAACCAGAAACATTGTCTGCCCATTCCCCGCAGAGTTCCTCCAGCACTTTACTTCTTGTAATACAGGTCGTTCTGTTACAACATGTGTTTCCATAATAAGAATTGAGTACAACACAAGTGTTGAATTAGGGAACGCTATTTAGATTAAGCGGCCAAATTGGTTATAAGATGCTTTCAACCACGATCAAGGAGAACACTTAAAAGTTACTTTGGAAAAAAGACCAGTAGAAAAAAAGCTGCCCTGTTTCCAAATACCCATCCTGCAGTAACAAGACACCACTGTCTCTTAAGAACACAGCTGCTACTTTAACTGCGGTGGCCATTGAAAGTGACAAGCAATTGTTTCTATTAGCATTTGTGCAACTATACTTTATTAAACAGTGTAACATACAGACTTTTGTGGCTTTACATACAGACTTTCATATCTTTAATTTGTTGTAACAAAAAATAACTTCTTGCTTTGAGAAGGCCTGAATTTTTGAAAATTCTGTGGGAAAAATAATTTTGCTAATGCAAGTCTGAAAACCTCTTTCCCCAAACCACCTTTCTTCAATTGACACAACTGCCTTTATAACGTGATTTTCTGTACCATGAGGGTTTATTGAGAGCCCAACTACCATGTTATAGCAGGATAGTGAAAGGCCTGGATAGTGAATATGGAGAGGATGTTTCCACTAGTGGGAGAATCTAGCTTTGGAGGCCATGGACTCAGAATTACAGATCATACCTTTAGAAAGGAGATGAGGGTGGTGAATCTGTGGAATTCGGTGCCGCAGATGAGGCCATGGAGACCAAGTCAATGGATTTTTAAAGCAGGGATTAACAGATTCTTGATTGGTAAGAGTGTCAGGGATAATGGGGAGAAGGCAGGAGAATGGGGTTGAGAGGGAAAGATAGATCAGCCATGATTCAATAGAGCAGAAGACACGATGGGCCGAATGGCCTAATTCTGCTCCTAGAGCATATGAACATGAACTACCAGCAGTCAGTTTGTGGATTGAAATGTCATTGAAATGGACAATCCAAAGCTATTTATAATTCTGAAAAGCTTCACATTTTAATTTTGTTATAGTTGCGGAGGTTGAGACTAGGCAGAGATTAGTGACTTACTGTCCACCAAATGAAGTTCAGATACTCCTTCTACACCCCTCTCCCTTATTTCTGCTGCCCCTTTCCCTTCTACACCAGTACCTTGCAATGAAAAGTAGTGCAATTACTTCTACAAAATACACATGTTACATGGTTGTTTTGGTTTACAACACC